>NC_084468.1:78263030-78566060 GCF_027409185.1 Cynocephalus volans | reverse complement strand
GTCCATTGCCCACACTATGTATCTGCTTTTCTCATCACTGTAATTTCCAAATGCCTCTTTAGTTGCTGTGTTAGTTTCTCTGGCATTGTTGGTTTCTAATTGATGTGTCTCTTTTTTGTTTGTTTTTAATTAGACTTGATATCTCTTCTAAATATTCCGGACATCTAAAACATTCTAAGAGGTTCCTGAATGTGTACGTTTATAATTTCTTTCAGAATAAAGAGAAATGGTGCAAGAATGGACTTTAAGCTGGACTGATCTCTGGAACGAACTGCCTACGAAGTTAACTTTCCATTTGCCCAGTTACAAGAATGCACGGGAGGCATTTTGTACAACTCTTGCTCATAGTGAGAAGGTAGGCAAGGAACCAGGGTCTCCTGAAAGTCAGGCAGGGGTGATTCAGAAAGAAATAACCTCTCTCTCTCCCTCCCCCCCATACCCTTCTTAAGAAGGGCAAAGGTGAATTTTTCTTTATAGAATCTTTATTCCCTACTGGTGGCATCCTCAATCACTTAACTCTTTTGGGGAGCCTGAATCTGGGAAGTTCTAACTCCACCTGGGAGCATCTTCAATGTATCCTGTATTGTATAACCACTTCTGTTAAGTTGTATATCCTTCATCATTAAAGGATTTTATACCTATGTGAGTGTACAACTACCCCTTCCCCCCCATGCCTTTTATAAAACTCCTTATTTAAGTGTTTGATTTGGTAGGTCTATTGGTCTCACTTGTTTTAAGGAGTTTTAACGCATGTGATACTTGCTGGATATCCAAAAGCAGAAGCAATAATTTCGCTGGATTAATGCTTAGAAATTTCTGACCCAATGAGGATTACCATGAGGTACAGACCTAACTTTCTTCAAATCAGTAGACAAAGCATTTGTTAAGGACTAATCTTTATAATGGTAGCATCACTATAAGTAAGAGTGAGAGCTCTGCAGTTCTAGCCTTTGTCAGGTGACCTTGGGCAAGTTTATAAACCTCTCTGCATCTCAACTTGCCAATCAGTAAAATGAGGATAATCATATATCACATCATAGAATTCTTCTGAGAATTAAATGAAAAGAAAACCTACTACATAATAAATGTTTGATATATGTTATTATTACAATTCTTACTAACTAGTGATTATTAGTAATATTAGAGATTATAATTGAGAGATAAAGATCTTCTTACAAGTTAACATAGACAACCGTCTGCATCATTTCAGAAATATCTGAAGGTCTGCCAAAGAGAAACCTCTCCCCACGTGGTGTTTAAAATTCTTCACTGAAACTGTGACAGGCATTTCTCAGGGAGGCAGTGCACTTAGACAGGTGATTATTGTATTTGAGAACAATGAGATGAATTTTATTTCTTCCATGAGAAGACAAGACTAAGGCTGAATTGTAAAACTGATGCCTGAAAGATGAAATTTAAAAGAGACTGAAAGCAGGCAGAGATGATGGGAGGGTTAAAAGGATCCCACCACTGGCCAGCTGACAAAATAAAATAAAATAAAATAAAACAAAATAATAATAATAATAATAATAACAATAAGCCTACATCTGCAAGTTGGGAGGTGCCATGGGTTATTTTTGCCTAGTTCATAACTCTCCCAAGGAAAGCTCCAGCTCAGTTTCTCAAAAGGTGAAAGGCATTCCTACACTCAGAATTTGAATCCCAGGGCTGTTATAACAGCAGCCAGCACTTCTGGGACTGATCATCTGACTATGAAGTCTGTCTGGTACACATAGGAGACCTTGGCTAATGCCAAGAGGCAGAGTTTGTGGAAGAAGAGCAATGGGGAGCAGCTACTGGGGGTCAGGAGCCGACAGGGACTTCAAAGCAGCTTGCCCAGGATGGCGAACTGACACCAAGATCCAGCGGTGTCAGTTACAGGATTGAGAAAAGAAAATTAATAAAAGGATCAGGTAGAGATCAGGGAGAGAGATTTCATTTGGAATAAAAAAAATAAGAAACAAGGGATTTGTGGTAATGAGATTAGTAATAATGGTAGTTGAATTCTCTCTAATTTGGCAGATTTGCCTTAACACTTGATGATGTGATTTATGTATTCGATAAACCTGGCATTTCATTGAGAGACTTTCTGTCACTCAGGAGATGGTTGTAATGCCTTCTTTTACCACTGATCATAATTTTTCTTAAATGCCAGATCCTTTCAGTACTATATTTCCCTCAACTCCACTACTATTCCAGCACTCTAAATTGTGCCCTCATGACTGAAGATGCATCTCAGGAAAATATTCTGTATTCTCTAGGGATCAAATGGAGAAACAGCTTCAAATGCAGGACGAACACAACAAAAATACAAGGTACTTCCAACTAAATTGCCAAAAATCTTAAAAGAACTTCCAACTCACAAAATCATAATAGGTGTTATCATACAGGAGAGGTCAAAGGCAATTATATTTTACTTGGGATATCAATTCTTGAAGTCATTCAGAAATTCTACATTATAAACTATTGCCATTCTGCAATACTTTCATAAATTAAATTATATCATTTTTTTCAACAGTCTTCAGTATTCAGAAATACAAAATTATATGTTGGGTAACACATTTTTCTTCCTTTTTCTTTCAGCAGGTCTTCTCTCTCCTGTTCGTTTTGGTGATGATATTGTATTAATGAGAGTACTGCTAACAAGCGATGATGCCTTAAAATACATAAATGTACTGAAGTTTGTGAAAGAGTCTCATAGTCACTAATTTCCTCTGAGAAAAAAGATTATGTGACTTTGTCTTATTATAATTTCTTGAATGATGTCATCTAAGAAGTATAACATTATCCCCTTAGTTCTTTATTATAATGCAGAACTAGACAAAATGAGTTTATGCTTTTAGTAGGAGAAGGCATATATTAAAATCATAAAAGTTCTAACACTATTGTAATGGAGTTTGAAGGACAAACCTCATACGAGATGATATGAATTTTCTCATTTTTGATTTCACAACTATATTATTGAGATGTCATCCATTGCCTATATTTTAAAAACCATCATTCTCTCTTTGCCCTTTTCTTCAATCTATAAAATGCTAAAGTCTCTCCTTTCTTGAAGAAAAAAAATCTCGCCTTGTCTTGAGTCCACTCTAACTCTTGCTTATCTTTTTTACCTTCCAGCCAAAGTTTTACACACTTACTGATTCTGTTTCACACTTTCCAGTTACTTTTTCACAAAAATTATCAGGACATATTTCAAACATACAGAAATACATTTTAAAATAACATACTTATGGACTCACTAAGCAGATTTGCCAAATTTTAACATTTTTTTCCTCATTGCTTCAGGCATTTCTTTAACAGAAATAAGTAATTACAAATATTGGTGAAGTCCTCTGCACAGTTATTCAATTTGTCTCCCTCTCTAACTGCAGTTAATCACTAATTTAATTTGGTGCTGACTTTACCTGGATTCTTTTATAATTTTACTGCATATTTATATGACCACAGACAACATTTACAGAAATTGCATCATATTATTTGTGCCCCCCTCCTCTGAGGGTGCTGTATATTGCCCTTAAACAGTGCTATTCTTGCACATTCTTTTCTTCATTTATTATATCTTGCTTTATTTAATTTTTCAATGAATTTTTTTTAGAACTTACTATATGCCAAACACTATGCCATGGAAAATCCTTTTTTTATCATCTTTGCATAGTTTTAGTACCATTTATGAGTTCACAACTCCCAAAGCCATTGTGCTGACTTCCCCACTGACAGCCAGTCAGTTGTGCCTATCTGCATTTGGATATAGCTGCCTGGAGACATTTAAAAATGAACATGATGAACTCATCAGCTTTCTCCATCCCCTTACTACCTCTTCCTCCTAATTTCTGAACATCAGAAATAGCTTCGTCTATCACCCAGTCACCTTATAGTAGAGGTCACCTTACATTCCTCTCTAATCAGCCAACAATTTCTGATGATTTTAACTCTTAAACAATTCCTAGGTGCATCTCCATCTCTTCTTCTTTCCTTCTCTCTGATAGTCCTTTTAAGACCATTGTCACCTCTCTGTAATATTTCAATCTCATTATGTTTATTTTTCCCTATAGCTTTCAGATATAACCCATCTAAAAGAGGAAGTGGCTTCAAATAGTTTCCATTGCATGAAGCCAAAGCTCCTCACCATGACAGAGTGACAGGCTCTCTGCTAACTGGCACCTGCCTCCGACCCAGCTTCATCACTGCCACTCTCCACCTCGGACTTCTCTTGATTAACACTGAATTATTTTTAGTTCTCTATGTATATCCAGCTATTTTAGAACTACATTTGCTGTTCGTTCTGACAAATTCCCTCAGACATTTTTCACTTGTGTATCTTATTCATCCTGCAGGGATCTATGTCTTTTAGGGTGGGCAGAATTCCTTTGTTTCTCTGTATTATTTTTTATGTATCCCAAATACATTATTCTTGGTATACTGTGTCTAAATAAACAATAGTGGAAGCTGAACTGAGTTTAAATGCACTGTCTTTAGTGAATATGCATATTTTGGAAATAAAGTTTTATAGGTTTTTTAAAATATAAACAAAGTTTATGGGTTGTCATTGATGGATATCATCTCTACCTGAAATATGAAAACCATTTATAGTCGTCTCCTTTAATTTACTGCCATTATGAGTTATATTGACAAATTTACTCAAACTTTATCCTCAAGTCTTACATGGTCAGTGAAACAGGATTGTTAGTAAGACCATGAGCCATATTGGAAGGGTTCAAATTCTAGTTTTACCACTTACTATGTTAGTATTGATGAGAAGGTTACCTTACCTCTCTAAGCCTTGCTTTTCTCTTCAGTTAGATTGGGATGATAACAGAAACTACATTATAAGGTTGTTATAAACATGGAGTGAGATCATGTAAGCACTCAAAAACACTGCCAATATTTGCGTGATTCCAATTTGTGGCTAGATTTAATTTAAAATATTTTACTGAAAAATTATATACACTATTCCTTAGTGAAATTGTTCTATACATTTTGGAAGAGTGAGGCAATTGGCTTTGTTATTTTCAGTGTTAAAGTTAGACTGAATTATAGAATGAATTGGAAAAAGCTATTCAGGGTTTTCTGTTGTATAGAGTAAATGAGTAAAAGAATAATAATTCATTCGTTAATGATTAGATGGAGCTCTGTTATAAAAGCATTGGCTCTTGAACTGTAATTCTTTAAAAATCTTTCCAACTTCTTCTCAATTCCTGGTTTTTAAAGCATTTTAGCTCATTTGAATCTCACAGCAGCCCTGTAAAATAGAATGTTTAGGCTTTAAATTACCAGTATACAAATGAAAAGTAAAGAAAACAATTCAGAATAAATGTCCAATATCAAATATTTTGTAAATAGTTCACATGTATCCAGAATATCTATGTTCCGCTAGATACCCATCTTTGCATTCACAATTTTATGCTTTGTCTATTGTTTCTGAATGGCTGTGCTTATGTGTGTGTATTCATTTGTGAGCAAGTTTACATAGACAGATACATCTGTTCATGTCCTCTGGTGAATTTGTGTCAATGACTTTAGCTCCCTATCATGACTAGGTATTATATGTAACATATTTTCACTCACATTTTGCTTGGATGTTACAAGAAAAATAAAGGAACTGTGAGAGAATATAGTGATTAGACTTGATATCACATAGTAAATGCAATAGTTATATTTGGAAGAAAATCATTAAATATTGTTACACTATTTTATTACAACACTATTGACTAACTTTCTGAACTTTTATTCTTTGAAGTTAATGTATTTTAAGAAGTTTAGTGCAATACTCATTTTTTATGCCTAAAGCAACTGCACAGGATTTGGAAATTTCCTATTGGAAAGATAACATTATAAAACATATTTGGATTGCTGACTCTTCAGAAGTTGAGTTGCACTGAGTTGTATTTTGAGGGTGGCATTGATAGTGGAAGAGTAGGAGATAAAGTGGGCTTCATCTAAAACTGTTTTTCTTCTGTGTGTGGTTTTTTTTCTTTAAATTGGTAATAATAATATGAACAAAATGGTTACAGAGTCATGTCAAAATAAACTGTTTGGGAGTTTCTTTTTTATCCCCCTCAAACTGAATGTGAGACTTTCTTTTTAGGCCAGTTTTAAGATTTCTCTCTCTCTTGCTGTAATTATATATAATTATATGTTATAATATATAAAAAAAAAATTATGCATATAAACATATATATATTTCATTCTTCCCATATGTGTGTGTGTGTGTTTGTCTACACTCTTCAGAGTATTTAGATGATACAGATGGCAGTGTAGAAATGAGGTTGAGGTTGATAGTCAAATGTGTAAAATTTTATAGTGAAACTACAAATCTTAGGTTTTTAAATTTAAATGTTTAAGAAACGCAATCTTTTCTTATTATGTTCAAGGACAGACTTTAAAGAACTTACTCTGATTAAGAAAGTAATAGATTAAGAAATCATACTTAAGCATACTAAAAACATTTGTTTAAAAAATATTTTTTTTTACTGTAAACTCACTTTAATACTAAAGATACACTTTAGTAGTGTGTATACTTCAATTCTAATTTTAAACTAGATATAAGAGGAAACAATAAATCTTACAAGTAATGGAAGTGAAAAATCTGACTACCTGAAGACCATAAAAAATGGCTTCTGGAGAAAAGATTTGGAAAAAAAAAAACTGATAAAAATCACATATGTAATAGTAAATAAAATTAGGTAAATTCATAGTTCCTCAATAGTTAATAGTTAATAATTAAATTAATTGTACATATTTCTCATAAAAGTTTTACGTTTTTAATTGCAAAAATAATGTTAAGGCCACTTATTTATTCAGGGAATCTGAAACTGCCACTAAATGATAAATATCACAGATAATCAACTTAGTTTGAGCCAAGAGTCTTAATTTAAAAATAAAACAGTGACATTTATTAAATAAAACAGTAGTTCCCTCACATGTTGATAGCATTCCAGAACAATATAAAAATAGTCATGATAAAGTATGAGACTTACAAATGTCTAATTTTAAAGTAAAAATAGAACCATTAAAAATCTCTGGCATCCAGTGGCTATATGGCAATGCTTCTTTTAAAATATTTTGTACTGTTTACTCCTAAAGCCACATTTGAATCCACAAAAAATGGAATAAGCTTGTTACCATCTTCCTTTAAAGAAGTTCCAAGAAGCAAGTCATAGCTGTTAATATGAAGGTCCTTTACCAACAGCCTTGCAGGAACTCCCTTGGTTAACAGTTCACCAAACTTTCAGTTGTGTTATTTCTGTCTTTTGCTGCATTAAAGACCAAAGCTGACCTCAGTGATGGCCAGTACATTGTGATCTGGAAGTCCCCTGCCCCCTGCTAAAACTCCCTCAACCATCACCTTTTCCAGACCTGAAATTCCCACATTAGTCATTTCATTTACCCAATAAAGAGTCAATTAAAATAAAAATATGAAAGAATATTTTAATTCTTTCTAACTGGGATGCTCATACACCTGGGAAGTTGCAGTGTTATGCCAATGAATGATTTTAGGCAGTGAAGTTAGGTGATGAGATAAATGTTCAGACACACCAAATGCACAGAACAGAAAAGTATGAGAGAGGGAGCAAAATGCCATTGAGGATATATGGGAGAAGAATTTTTTTTTTTAAAGCATTACTTTGGATTACGTCTACAAGGAAAAGAAGTGGCCATTTCAGTTTCAAGAAAATGCTAATAAAACCTATATGAAAATTAATATGTGACAGGAGCTATTCTAAATCCTTCACAGTTATTAATTCAGTTAATTCTCACAACAACTATTATGTATTATTCTAATGCTCACATAAGAACTCTGAGATACAGACTTAAGCGTCTTATCCAAGATCATAGAACTAGTAGGTAGCATAGCTGAGATTCAAACCCAGAACATCCATCTCCAGAGTACATGCGCCTCTCCACTAAGGAAAGATTAATATCTTGGGAGATCCCTTAATTTGTGCAAGGGCATAAAGCTAAAGCAGACCCAAAGATAACTAAAATATAAAGACTTTCCGGGTAGGGGTATGAGAAGACATAACAATATGGAGTTCTAACTTTGGTATTTTAGACCACACACTTAAGGGAAGACTGTCTTCCCAGGTATATCATTCCATTTAACATTTCTCAACTCCCCAGGAGTAGACAGGGAATGTAAATTGCCTTATTGATCTGAAAGTGAGAGTTGCTGAATATACCTGTATAGTGTACCCAAATAGAAGTACAAATGAATGAAGGATGTTGATGAAAATGATCTGACTGGTAGGAAATGAAAAGAGGCCAAACTAAGACAAAAATTGAGAGAATATGAGAGGAACCAGGGAATACAAGGCATTGTGGATGGCTATATAAGAACTAGAAGGACAGGAGTCCATGGTTATAGAATAGGATTTTGGAGTGTAAGTTTGCTGGGTAGCATGGTCTATGTAAATGGTAACACCCAGATTTTTGAATGTACAGGTGCAGTTGAGTGCAGGTGAAGGTCATTGAAGGTAAGGAGTCCAGTATAATGAGTATTAGTTTCACAGTGGATCACTGTGATTTCATCACTACGATGACAGTAAGAGGGAGAATGGAAAGGAACAAGATAAGCCAGGATCTGCTTTGACTCATCTCCCATAACAAAACACATATTACCTCTGAGAAAACTGAAGCTCAAATTGTTGTTCACTCCTAAGCTCCTTCCACTAACTATGTATAATTTGGGTAGTGATTGATGTTTTATTCCAAAGCAACTAAAATAGTTAAGGAAAGACCATTTATAAGAGAGAAAACTGAGTAAAGCTTAGACTCAAATCTATTGGACATGTTTTGTACCTTTTTACTTTTTTTTTTTCTTCCATTCCCCATTCTTTAATAGCTCTACAACCTAAAGCATCTGAGTATTTAGCAGAGGAGTAAAGAGGAAATTAGATTTGAATTTATTTAGCAAATTCTCTGTGCCTGGGTTTTTCTTACTTTCCATTTTAATATTACCTAATTTATTCCTTGCAATAACACTTATGAGGTAGGTATTGTTCTCCCAATTTGCAAAAAGGAATATAGGATGCAAAGTCAAACATGGCCAAGGTTACAGGCAGGTTCCACATTTGTGTTTCTCTACTATAAATGTCATATTCTTTTCAATTGATTATAGTTTACTCCAGATAACAGGCAAGGTGGAATGAGGCAGATTACTACACCTGCTGAAATCAGTTTCAGAAATACTGACCCACAGGAGAGTTGGGAAAAGACAAGAAATAAGGAGGTCAGGAAATTTTTCAGCTCCTAAGGGCAGTGAAGACTGCATTAAGCAACTGGAAACTTGAAGTAGTACCAAATTCTGACTACATCAGTAACTTAAGCAGAGCAAGCTTTTTACATACACTTCATTAGGTACTTACGTATGGTAAACTATAAATTGATCTTTGATCCTGGAAATAATACCAGTTTATTTTGTTTAGAAAATACTCTTAAACTTTCTGAAACTTAGCTTCGTACATTATAAAGAAGAAAAAGAATGCTGTATTAGAATGGTGTACTTAACTTCAATATACATTAATTACATACATAGAGGGTTTAAGAACTAAAAAAGTGGTGAATGATACATGAACCAAAGGAGCTTATACTTTGGGTATTAAAATAATTCTAATACGAGACAAAAATAATTCCATAGCTGATATATCATAATAATCAAGTTTTCTAGATACATCAATAAAGGAAGAGTTAATTCTGATTCAAAGAATGTAGTATGACTCTATGAGGAGATAGTAATGGAACTGTGTTGAAAGGATGAATAGTGCTTAAAATAATTGCTAAGTAAAAAGAATACACACACAATGGCTAGGTCAGAGCATGTAATTGAGTATGGTTTAGTGATATATGAATGTGATTGGATGAATGGGCTCCAAATGTAATACTAAAGAAGTTGTGCACTAGGGAAAACTAAGTGTTTCTGAACTGAGAGATGATGATTAGATGTTGTTGAGAGCAAACTCTCAGATTTTTTCATTCTCATTCACTTTTGAAATTCTATGATTTTATGATTCATAAGAAAATGACTTTTAATTTTTTTTTTATTTTGAAATGTTATAATATTAACCTCTCCCACTAATTTCTTCCATCTCTTGTGTTGCCAGTATATGAATTGGGAGACTTTATTTTCTAATCTTAAGTGATAGAATTATTTTAGCTTATGAATTGCATTAATCATAATATTTAGGGCTAATTGCTTTGGGCTAGAAGAACACCCTTGGAGTTACAATAGTCTTAAAATTGGATTTTTATTATAATAAACAATAAACTTAGTGGTATTATTATCAAAACAATTAACTAAAGACTTCTGGAGTGCAAAAGGAATGAGTCAAAAAACAGCTTTTCTGGTCTTCTAATTGGGGAGGGACTGAGGAATCTTCCTGGGCAGAGGATGAGAAATAGGGCAACCATTTCAGTCTTTCTTCCCTAATAATTGCCTTCTTTTGAAGATTTAATGATGTTTTAAGATTGAAAAGAAGCAGGAAAGGATATCACAATGGAAAAAGTAAACAATAGTAATGCTTTTAAAAGTCACAAAAATACTGTGTAAAACACAATATTCATGATTTTTTAAATGTACTGTCCTAAACACTGTCATGAGGTTAAGAATTTATGGTATTGCTTTTCATATGTGAAACACCATTGCAGTTAGTCTACTCAGTTTTATTTATTTTTTGGTTACATTCCATTAAACTATATTCTGCAGAACGCATTTTAATATGCCCAAAGAAAATTTGCAAATGACTAGGCTTCATGTGCATTGACCTTTGCTCATTTTGAATCTGCAGTATAGCTCATTTTAGTCAAGCTGTTGAAACATTTGTGGCATAATGCATCAAATTAAAGCAACCAGCTGTGATGTTTAATTTAAGCTAAAAGTTTATGATCTACAACTATATAATACCTTAGGGAATAAATGATATTGTATATAACTGCACTACAGTGACATGCAAGACTTGTTACAAAATGCCTATAAACTGTCACATATTTTATCGTATTAAGCCACTTGGACTTCAGGTTTAAGAAGAGCACCATTATTTATCCTAAAATGAATATCAGAGGATGAACGAACAGGCATCAACATCATTCTCTAAATATAGATGAGATGTGAAGTCATTTGTTCTCATGTGTCAGAACAGTTTCTTTGTTTTATCCACCATTGTTTACAGTGAAGTTCCTCCATTATTTACGGACATTCTAAAATTTGGAAATGTCATTAACCATGAGGCTCAAATCTGTTTATCAAATTTCTCATTGTAGGAAGGTGAAGGCATTTAATAACCACCAAAACAAGACGATGCTCATTCATCACGTCCCCTTTTCTTTGTTCAGCATGAAACACAACACATAATAATTGCTCAAGTGGCCCGACTGACACAGGCTGCTCCATGCCATAGATTGTTAGAGAACTCAGAAACTTGAAAAAACACAAAATAGATAGATAGATATGTAGAGATATATAGATATAGTTTTGTTTTTTTAACATAAGCATTGGTGTTTCTATGTGACTACACAAGATGAGCAAAGAAAAACTATAGATAATAACTATTTCCTTTAAATAAAATCAACATATGAATATCAAAGTCAACTATAAGCATTTGCTGAATTAATTTTTATGACATTTTTAGATGAAGATAGGAATAGATACTTAGAAAAATTAAGTTACTCAATTCTCAAGGTTTCTCAGGTGGAAGAGAAACAGTAGCAGCTGGTGAGATGCAGTCCATGGCCAAAATGCCCCATCAACAAGACTAGCATCAAAATAGAAACCCCATGGTGAGATTTCTTTATAGGAAGAAAATCTCCTTCTAAGGTCAAAAGACAAAATAGTTTTATAAGAATTAAGGGAAAAAGAACATTTTAGATAAGTTTAGAGGTTTGCTACATAGCTACTAGCTTTACATGCTTATTTTAAAAACTTCAAATATAAACCCTTGAATGATTTGTGTTTGTAGATAAAGATTTATGTAATCATATCAGAACAAAATATTTCTGTAACTTTTAAAATATTACCTAAAGCTGTGCCTAGAGATAACTGGGAGTGTAAGAGGAAAGAAATGCTTCGACAGCAATTTTAGATAGAATGAAACATTATTCAATGCCTCCGACTAGGTACAGAGTTAACTTTTAAGTTGAAGATAGAAAGTCAAATGTGAAGGAATCATCCACTTTTCTCTACACCAGCATTCTCTTTCACCTTGAAAACACACTAAATAAAAAAAGGTTGAAAGCTAAATTATTAGCACATTTAGTAGAACAGTGCTGTATGTAATTGTTTGCTTACACTTTTGAAAATAGAATGAAAATAAAGCCAATTGTTAAATAATTCATCTTGATAAATCTGAAACATGAGGATAACTCACTGGGACTATGAATGTCATCTGTCACTATTAGGGGTAAAGGGAATAAAAGAACCAGTATAAAAAGGTCAAGGTTCTCCAATTTTGTGGTTAATATTGGTTGTTTGTATCCAAATGTTTACCGTAACAACTCCATTGACCTTTTTTCCACGTTTGTGTATATGTATACATATATATGAATGTTTCATATACATATATATATACATATATATGTGTGTGTGTGTGTGTGTGTGTATATATATATATATATAATCCTGTAGGTAATGTTTATTTGCTTAGATACTCTTAGCACGTAACATGATCTATGCATATTCAACAAGATTATTGGTCAAAAGGCATAAAAAGTCATGCAAGGGCTAATAAAATAAAAAAATGATCGAAGCATCAGAATATTAACTGTTTACAATTTAGAGATCTGCAGAAGATTTTACAAGTAAATGCCATTTTAAAGGTTTGATATTAACAAGAATCAAACACCCAAAATGAAAATCAGAGACACAAATGGGAAGAGAGCTTTTGAGAAAATTTGAGTCCTAGTTGGAAAATTTAGAAATTACAACAAATATTTAACAATAGCTGACTTATTTTAATATTTGTCAGAATTTTAGACATTACTAATTATATTGCACTGAAGAGTTACAGCAAGGGTCTAGCTACAAAGAAGTTTATAATCAAGAGCTGTAGCTTACAGTTTGAATTAAGAAGAAGTTATTGAACATCTACATGTGCTGAGGATTTATTTAAGCTCCATGGGAAAGACAAAAACCATTAACATATAGTCTCTGTACTCCAGCAGTGTTCGATCAAATTGAAGAGGCAAAAATAACATAAGTGATACAATAATGATCAGTATAACTACACAACTATAAAACGGTTTGCTAAATCACAGGAGAGAAAGATCAATGAAGGCTATAGTAATTATTCAAAGTTTTACAGGGATAAGATCATGCTGATCCAAATTTTCATCCATGAATAAAATATAAAACCATAAAAATTGACATCTAAAATAGTATTTTTTTCCTTAATGAAGATAATTCTTAGTATACCATCTGAAAATACAAATATACTACATTGTTACTGTAAATTTCAGTCATTTCCAAAGGAAGTGACATGATCAGGTAGGCATCTCTATCCACTCTCTCCCTAATATTGACATGAAAATCTAAAGGTAAAAAGTTGCAAAGTCTAAGTTTCTATTATTTCATTAATTCATTGTATGACGTTTCATATTTTCACCTGCTGATTAAAACTCAAAATGCACACTTAATTTTCCAATACGTGACAAACACTTCAGACATATCCTAACATATAACAATACCTATAATTGCTGTTAATCCAGCTGAAAATAACTCCTTGAGTTTAGAAAAAAGGCTATAGAATGTGATAATTTACACATGCCTGCTGCCTTTCATCTGGAAGACACAAAGAACCTATTTGTAGGAAAATAGAGATCAACGAATATTTTTATAAATGTAAGGCTGTTTTTAAGAAAAAATTACAGGGTTGCTATATTTAAATCACATCTAAAGCTTATTTTTAGCCTTAGTTTCCCCCTTTATAAAATGGTGACAGGAATAGTTCATAGGATGAATGTAAAAATTGCATTTTCACATCAATTAAAGGATTTTAGAATTATGGTTGGTACATGATGAGTGTACAACAAATGTAAGCTACTACAAATATTACTATTATGATTGCCATTGTCCACATTGATTACTGGTGCCCTTAACAGGAAATAATAAGTACATAAAAATATTCTTACTTCTGTAAAGTACACTGTAAAATGCAGAACATTGTTTCACTCAGACACGTAGGAAAGTTTTTATATACCTGCAACATAATTCAAAAGACATTTTTCTAGTTAAATACATATGTGTGTATGCTTGTGTTTATATATATTTTGCACATACATACACACACATATAGGCAATATATAAATGTCCTCAATATAATGTGTATTCTACAAATAGGGACAAACTAGAAATGTGCTATAATAACTTTATATTTTAAACATTTCAGACTTCAATTAATATCATACCTTCCACCTACTTCCTTTTTTTAACTGACAATTCATCAAAGGTACATATAAAAATTTTCAGATATCTACCTGAATTACTGATGACAAAACTTTTCATTCTATTTTTGAAGCATCATTTAAATATGTGCTCATAAGAAACATGAAACAATTTGAGTTGGCTTTATTTTTTTGATTTTTCAATACTATTTCAATAGCATTGTATATGCTTTGGTATTACAGTGTCGACTCTTTATTTCTAATGTTCATATTCCTTCCCAGCCTAAGCAAATAAAATGTTGATTTATAAATATTTTGTAAATTTACACAATAATAATCATCATCACTGATAAGAACTGGCATATATTGAGGGGTAATTACATGCATCAACTCATTTAACCTCCACAATAATACTTTGCAGTAGATTTTATTACTACTGTTTTTCATGTACAATCCAAGGAATTTAAGTGAAGCCATAGTCACCCTACTAGTACTGCCAAATCCATGATTCAAACTCAGATCCATTTAGACATATCTATTAGAAAGAAGTGCTGTTAACCACTCTACTAACCTTTGGGTCACATATCCCACAAAGTTTCCCAGAAAAGAACAACTGAAAAATAACATAAATATTTAAAAATTTAATAAAATATCTGAATATTAAATATGCTTACATATTCTGAGGTTTGGTTATGAAGAGCCTGTTAAGTCTCAAATATTGGCAACAGTGAGCCATCGAAAGTCTTCTGGATGGGTATAGCATACTATAGAAAATACAATGGAGGGAGTGGCAGGTATGGATAGAAGGAACCTAGCTAATTGAATAATCTAGATGAGAACAAATGGGCAAGTGGGAGTGGTGTTTTTCCTATGTAAACTCTCATTAGCATTGTGGCATCTTAAGAAATTGCATGTCCATAGCCTGTCCACCCATTCAAAAATTTCTTATGGTACAGTTTCAACTTGCACCCTAAAATTTAAGTATAAATTAGATGGGTGATCTTAAAAAGAAAAATATAAAATATTTGAAAAAAAATGGGAGGGTATCAATAATTAGATTCCAAATTGTGAATGAAGATTTCAGCTAATGCCTGTACCAACAATCTCACTGCTCTTCTATGTTAATTTTCTTCCATATGCAGACATTCTGTTCTGGGAAGTGGCTATGAAGACCATTTCTAAAACAAGATTAATGCTTCTTTTCTTTTGTAATTTGCTTCATTACTTCAGCTACTAACTCATTTGTAACATGCTCAAATATGTCCTTAAAGCAAATTAGTCATTTTCGTAAATGACTTCTATTTTTCAAGTAGTTTTACAAGGTTAGCAGTACTAGCCACTGGCAAGGAGAGGAAGAAAGGGAGGACTAAGGGAAATGTAAAAATGTAAGTATGTGTATGGAAGAGGGTAAGGAAATAAAGGAAATTGAAAAGATAAAGTTGCATTGCTGTTTTAATTGTTCCCAATGAGTTTAATAAATGATATATGCCTTAAAATGTCTTTTATACTAAAATGACTTAGAGTTGCATAGATGGGCAAAAATAGGGGGGTATGATGCTAAAAATATAATATAAATCACTCTATTGATGTAAAGTATGCCTGCTAGCTGCCTAGATTAGAGTATGAGATACTAAATCTTAACAATAGTGTTTCCATAGCCAACAGGAAATCACCAAGGAAAAAGGCAGAGATACTGGAATCTGAAAGCACACATTTTAAAATCTCCACAGATATGTCATGTTTGCTCAGCTGTTATAGTCACATGACTTCATAAATTCTAATTAGTATAAATTAATGTTCAGTTGAAGGCAAAACTGTCTTTTCACTGCTCAAAAGGTCACCTCTCACTAAATAAAACTATGCCAAATTGAAATAAAATAACCTTAAAGGAAATTTTAAAGAGAATTTACACTATCATCTTCCCCATTTTCTATCCTTATTCATGAATATAGCAAAGACATTTGGTTTTTGAGTAAATGAGTTTGAGTTCCGGTCAGCATATTCCTATATCCCTGGGCAAATAAATAGTCTGTATTAAAATTACTTTGTCTATAAAATAACATCCATTTTATATGATTTCACAATGTCTTGGAGCTAAAAGAAATGACAAAGAAAATCTATTTGATTCATCAAAATGAGAAATTGCTGCTTAGATTAAGAATTAAAACAAAACAAAACAAAACAAAAAACAAACAAACCTGAGGGTCTTATAACTTTGAAATGTTTGGAAACATGGAAGAAGTAAAATTTAATATTTAATAGTCAAAACCTCTTGAGAACATCTAGCATCAGTCTTAGAAGTCTAATTCATTGCAAGCTTTGGTAACAATGTGAAGATACTGGTGATATTTGTAGCCTACAAGAATGTTGGACATGGCATAGCTAAACAGATATCCCATCTGGCTTGCTATAGACAAGGCTCACCCATTTATCAGACCAGAAATTGTGCCGAGGTTTCCAGGAACAGTAATGACCAGGAAAGAAATAACCACTGCACTCAGATTTTCGGGAATGTTACTGCATCTGTAGGTCTGTTTTTCACTTGGAACCCAAATCAAACTTCTTTTTTTTTCTGACGAAGGGTGCAGAATAAAAGTTTATCACAGAGACATATGGAAAGCAAGTACACGGCACTCAGCAAAGAAGGGCATTAAACAAGCTCGCTGAAGCAAGCAAACGACAGGATGTGGAAAACATGGGAGGATGCAAGCCTGTGCAAACAGTGGGAGAACTCTAAGCAAGTTCACATGCAGAGAATGGAGTCTAAGAGCCCTGACATAAGAAAGTGATACCCCAGCACAGATCACTGTGACAGAGAAAACTCACAAAAGATGGAAGGCAAAGTTGAATGTGGCAGGAAAAAGTCTGATCCAGATGAGACTCTCTTGATGACCTGAGTGCTAAAGGGCTTTTGTTGGTGCTTTAAAAACAAGGTACTGTTATGTGGAACTACAATTCTGCTTCTCAGAGTAAGCAAAATATAACTATCAAGATTTAAGAAATGAAGACCTAACAAATCTTTTCTCCTCTCCTTCCTTTCCTTTCTTTATTTTTCTTTTCTTTCTTTCTTTCTTTTTTTTTTTTTCATTCATTCATTATTTTTTTCTGATTGGGCATGTTGCAACCTCCAAATGTATAGCGTTATTTGGGATACTTAAAACAGCTAATACTTAACAAAAATTACAATTATATTAAATTGTTAAAGATGACTAAAACTTAGTTTGCTATGAAAAAAATAAATGCAAAGAAAAATGAGGGATAAGGAAAGGATAAAGGGTATAAATATATATGACCATATTATTTATTCTAATATTGGCAATTAATTAAATGTGATATGTGCAAGTGTCTATCATTTGAATGAAAGAGAAAATGGTTATTGAACTGATGAGGCAGAAGAAAATAATGATTTCTGCATATAATGTTTTCATATTGCACAAGAATAAGATGTTAACATAATTTCTAAGAATGTATCAGGGTACTTCAAAAAGTTCATGGAAAGATTCATTTTATCTTTCAATTCTATCTTTCCACAAACATTCTGAAGTAACTTGGTATGTGTAAATATTTTAGAAACTCACTATTTGTACTTCACAAGAATAAAATGTTAATGAATTTCTTAATTACTATTTTGTTAATAATTAACTATTATTAATAATATTAATAGCTATTAATAGTGTTTATTATTAATAAATAATGTTAATAAAATAAAGGAAAATGTTACATCAAATATTCTCTTAAAAGGCAGAAAATATTGTGCTCCTGTAATAAGAAGGGTTGGGAATTAGATGCCAAGTTTCAATCTTCTAAATCTAAAGTTTCTTAATAAAAGGGAGAGAAGACATATTGATGAGGCAAACATCAGCATGAATTCCAAACCAGGCCAGTCTATTCAGTGCATAATATGTCAAGAAGTAATTGCATTTTCTTGGAGCCCAGCTACACAACTCAGAATCAAGGCTCATCTCTATCCTGCAGCTACAGTCATGAAACAATAGCTTTTGTGTTGTCATATTAAATCATCCGATTTCCATCTTGAGGGTAGGTTGAGGTCTGTGAAAGTCCCTATTGTTGGAGTAGAGTTGTTATCACATGATCTTGCGATCATAAGAGTTGTCTCATGCCTGGTGGAATTAGCTAAGAGTACTATATTTTGACATCCTGTTGTCTTAAAAGGTAGAATTAAATTCACAGTCACATAAGGCATGAGAGAGGGCATCAAAAACCAAGGCTACCATTAGATCCGTTGTCATTCCTAAAAAGAAATGATAAATTCTGATTTATTTGGAAAACAGCCAAAATGCTTAACTAAAATGCTTCATTAGAGAGTAATTGACTTTCATTTGAGAAGAGGGACCAGATGGTATGTTGTTTCTAACTTATTATAATTATTTACTAGTCTTGAGGACTTAGTAGCAGCCCAGAGACTTTTAAAGTACATACAGGTATGGTAACACAATCAAATTGTTAGCATATTTTTTATGCTGAGAACCTCCCAAGTCTCTTTTATTAAATAGGTAAATCTTAATTCACAAAAATTTTATAAGGATAGATTGAGTTAATAGGTGTGATGTGTTCAAAAATATGTCTAATAATTTTTCAATAAATTTATATTTTTAATTTTTTACTTGTTAGATTCTGAACTACCTGTTCCTAGTTTGTGAAAAACAAACTCCAGCATGTTACTTTATCACATTATTATTCCTGACAATTAGTCTTCCATCACCACCACTCCACCTCCTGCCATCCCACCAATACCTCTGCTCAATCAACACTGTTCTAAAAGGGGAAAAAAAAAAGATGAATGAAGCACTATATCAGGGGTTGTCTGGTTTTCATCATGACTACCTACAAAATCATCCAACTATGCAATATTACCTTAATTTAACTTCCTCTATTTTCTCATCTGTAAATATACAGAAATGATAGCTGTATGTTCTATTTTACAGATTTTGTGAGGGTTAAATGAGGCATGGTTTTCACGAAGTGCACTAAAAAATTCAAAGTTACATTCAAATTTAAAGTGATTATTGGAAATTCTGAGTTAATCGAGTTATATTAACTTTAAAAAATGTTTTTAGGGCCGAGCCAGTGGCGCACTTGGGAGAGTGCGGCGCTGGGAGCGCGGCGACGCTCCCGCTGTGGGTTCGGATCCTATATTGGAATGGCCGGTGCACTCCCTGGCTGAGTGCCGGTCACGGAAAAAGACAAAAAAAAAAAAAAAAAAAAAAAGTTTTTATATGTTTTCTCATTGTCACCTGCATAATTAAAAGGTTAGTTTTTCATACCTTCTCTGACTTCAAGCAAAAGTTACTAATTCATTAAAAGCAAGTAGTCAACAGCCTATCCTAATACAATGGCTACTGTTTTAAAATATGCCAGCTCCAAAGTTTCTTAAATGTGTACTTACAGATTATTTATTTATCCTAAAACGTAACTTCTATGTTATTTAAATGAGTAGAATAAGTATAATTCTTTAGCTGCATGTCCATATCACTGGAACATTAATCATTATACATAATAGTGTGTTATTGCTTTTGAAGTCTATTCATTAGAATCATAAGCTATAAACCCTTTAGGGACTGATTTAAGTACACATTACATCTCAGTACTTAGCATTGGATTTTTTATTTAGCTTAAGTTTTATAACATCTCATCATTAGTAGATAACTCTACATTCAATCCTAAATCTGAAAACTGAAAGGTATGCATTTTTTTTTCTGCTTCTGAAAAACCCAGCCTAAATTGCTTTCTAAGTAGATCCCTGTGGGTGCTCTGATTATGGGTACATTTATATTTACGATTGTTATAACTTATTGCTGCATTGATCCTTTTATCATTATATAGTGTCCTTCTATGTCTATTTCATCTGGCACAGACATATGGTTAGATTTGGGAAAGGGGGTTGGGGGGTTAGGAAGAAATTGGGTAAGGGACACAAAGAATAATTATGATTTGCAATGATAAACGTAATAGTATTAATTCAGTTATCACATATTGTACATAAATACTCTTAGTTAACTCTATACCCCATCAATACATATAGTCAATTGTTTCAATTAAAAAACAAATTAAAAAACATATATAAAAAACAATTAAGTACATGTTCATTATTTACATAAATCAGAACTCCTTGTGTATTACTATCTTTGTATCCTGTTTGTTTTCCTGAATGGCACATATTCCAATTCATAAATATTTATTTGTAAATTTTTTATTATTATTATTTTTATAATAGTTTTATTGTGCTATAATTCATAAGCCATAAAACTGATCCTTTCAAAGTATATCTCAGTGGTTTTAGTATAGTCACAGAGTTGTACAATCACCACCACTACGTAATTCCAGAACATTTTTATCACCCTTAAAAATAATTCCACACCCATTAGCTATCATTCCTCATTTTGTGGATCATAAGGCTTCACTAGAGAAAAGAGACTTTTCCTCGTAAAGAAATGGATAACTTAGTTGCATCATGATTTTGAAAGGTAAATTCATTAGATTAGAACAGGCTCAATTTCTTTGTGCTACATGTGAATTTTCCCTGTTCACTTGTCACTCTGTCACTTCAAACATTAGACTACTAAAATTAGACATTCATTTTACATTTTTATCTTTCTTTTTCAATTTAAGACACAAATGTCAAGTAGGTGCGATAACTTTGTAAGAACCATAAACATGCTCCAAAATATCTTTTGATCTCAGTTATTTCTCAAGAGCTGTATGCAGTTGCCTTTTACTCACAGTCTGATAATCACTATTTCTTACAGCTCTTCCTTCCTCCCTCACTCCTTTCCTCTCCACCTCCCTTCCCCATCTTCCTTCCTTCCTTCCCTCCTTCTTTCCTTCCTTTCTTTCATAGCAGGAAATGATAAGCAAATTTTCAGGGAAAAATCATTTCCTAAGTAAATGTATTAGTTACCTCAATTCTGTAGTGTAATGGCGTACATTAAATTCCATAAAATACTTCTAAATTATGCACTGATATCAGATTAGGAGTCATTGCTACTGTGACTATAGACATTGCGCCAAAGTAATAAATGCAATGTTTATCCATTAGTTTTCATTACTGATACTACTTTGAAGTGGAAAAGTCACTTCAACATATGGATAACAGTGTCGGGCCTTAAAAACTAACACCACCTTAAGTGACATTACAAGCGGCGCCATTATGGGCCCACAAGGGCATATTAATGTGGCAGTCTAAGGTGGCGACGGAGGAAGTAGGGTGGGAGTGTCTGCAGGAACCTTGCCTTAGCCTTTATTGGCCAAATACGTGCTTCCACGCTCGTGAACACTGTGTCATTGCAAAAGCTAGGCATTGAGACAGGATGCATGCTCTCGTTACCTTTAAGCTGATTGGAGGATGTAAAAACCTCCCTTCCCCATTTGCCTTTAAAAGCAAGTGCTTGTGTGATAATAAACGGAACTGCTAGACAGAACCCCTGCCGCGTCTGAGTGTCCTTTAATGGGCTGGTTGGGGCTGGTGGCTGTGCTCACCTCTCTTCACGGCTCTCTTCTCCCGTCTCCTTCCAAAGGGGACTGGAGGGAAAGAGGAATCTGGGTAATTCACTCGCCCAAAAAAAGGGACACCTAGGGAAAGACTGATAACAAGGCATTTTTTCTAGGGCTGTTCGAGTCAGCCGGTGGCAGACCCGACAGAGTGCTGCCCCATGTGAGGCAAACTCGTGGGTGAAAGGCAAGCGAGTAAGGCCCCCGGCTGCTTGGTCCTGAAAGAAGGTCGACAAAGGGTGACCTACCAATGGAGTGGCCACTGCAACCACTGTAGTCGCCGTGAAGTAATCTACCTGCATGTCAGGGTGAGTACCATAACAGGGGGAAGTCCTTGCACTTCTCTGCCCTGTTGCTCCCTTTGTCCCTTCCTCACGGGGCACATAGGAGGTGTATGTGGAAAGAGTGACGAGATAGCCTGCAAGGCTCTAAAGTACACGTTAAAAAGCAGAGGCCTAGAAAAATCTGGCTCCATGGTCACCAATGCCTGGCATCATGTGGTGAAGGTGGCCCCTTGGGCACCTTTGTCCAACTTGTTCTCGTATGAGACTTGGGACCGGGTTCAGACCCTGGCCAGAAAGAATGAGATTAGTCACGGGCTAGAACCCCCCTTAGGGTTCTACCCAACCATCTCTGCCCTAAAGCTTTGCTTCCGTCGCGAGCATCAGGAAGGGGCAGAAAGGGATTGGGTGCAGTTCGATGAGGAGAGAAAAAAGGAAACAAAGCTGCCAATGCAAGGCCCTGAGCCATTGAGTGATACCTATGCCCCTACCCTGTACCCTCCTCTCCCGGCATACTCATCCCGCCAAAGTTTAGCCGAAGGAGAGAAAGCGGCACCTGAAGAAGTGGAGGAGGCTAGCCCACCTTTAAAAACATCCCCGGCAGAGCCGCAGGCTTTTCCTGTCATGGCTCACTGGGAACACCCAGCCGTCCACAGCCCGTGGGGGGAAGCGGCCCCTCAGGCCTATCTGGTCGATGTTGTAAAAGAACTAAAAAAGGCTGTTGCTGAGGCCAGGACTTTATCCTCAGCCTTGCAGGCTCAGACACAAAACTTAACGAAGCCTTCAAGGCATTTACCGCCCTGATCCCCTCAGGAAACAATACTTCCCCACCCTTCAAGGGACAATGTTTTGGTTGTAGAAGACAAGGTCATTTTAAAAGCCAATGTCCCAAGGCTAAAGGAAAAAACCCCCTACCACACCTTGCCCCTGATGTAAAAAAGGATTACACTGGAAAAAGGACTGTAGGTCCAAATTTGACAAAGCCCCTGGTGGAAATAGGCAGGCTGCTCGGTACCCTTGGGAAGCTCATGACCTTAAAGAGCTGAAAAAGGCTGTCGCAGAGGATGGGCCCAAATCCCCATGGGCAGAAACCATCCTCCAGGGCTTAGTGCACCAACCTTTCACAACCCAAGACTGGAAAATGCTCTGTAAGTCTGTCCTCCCCCCAAATTTGTTTATCAAGTTCTGTACCTTCTTTAAAGAAGAGTGCCATGTTCAAGCAGAGATAAATCAAGCAGTAGCATTGCCCAATGCCACTCTGCTAGGTGCATACACTAGCCAATGTGTACGTAACCACAATACAACCAACCCCGGACTCACCTTCCCGTGGGTCCTTGGCAAAGGTTCCTGCGTAGGTGCCAACAAACCTTTTGCAGCACTGTGGCAAATCTCACTGCCCCCAAAACCCGAAATAAGTGGACCCGAAACAAGCGGGCCGCAGGGGCAGCTGCAGTGGCCATCAGCTCCCTCTTGGGAGTTATTGGAGTGGGTACCAGGACCGCTGGAATAGCCTTGGCACATCAACAGGTAGCTTCCCTTAGGGAGGCAGTGGATATAGATCTTGGCCGCTTGGAGGTGTCTGCATCACATTTTTAAAAAATCGCTAACATCACTTTTTCAAGTTGTTTTACAGAATCGACGTGGACTAGACCTGTTGTTCTTACAGCAAGGAGGATTATGCGCTGCCCTCAAAGAAGAGTGCTGCTTCTATGCCGACCACTCTGGAGTGGTCAAGGATTCCCTAGCTAAGCTTAGAGAAGGATTAGAAAAGCCAAAAAAAGAACGCGAAGCCAATAGTAATTGGTTCCAAAGCTGGCTTTCAAGTTCCCCATGGCTCACAACCCTGCTGTCCTCCCTTCTGGGCCCCCCTAGCCATTTTCCTTGTCTTAATCATCTTGGGGCCTTATGCCATTTGCCAGGTTGTGTCCCTTATAAGGTGCAACACCACTTCTCTCGTAATGCTCACCCAGGTGGTAGAGGAGGTGGCCCATAGTGAAAGCCCTGACAGCCCTTGGGTCAATATGGCCCTTCAAAAAATCAACACCAAGTTATAAGGCTCTGCCCCACCCCCGCTTGGCTGGATAGTCAATGATGGGTAAGATTTCCAGAGGGAAACAACCTAAGACAGGCACAGCCACCAGAGGGAATGGAGGCGAGGCTGGGAAGGTTAGCCGCCTCCAGCTGCCTTATTAAAACAAAAAAAAGGGGAATTGTTGGGCCTTAAAAACTAACGCCACCTTAAGTGACATTACAAGCGGCGCCATTATGGGCCCACAAGGGCGTATTAACGTGGCAGCCTAAGGTGGCGCCGGGAGGAAGTAGGGTGGGAGGGTCTGCGGGAACCTTGCCTTAACCCTTATTGGCCAAATACGCACTTCTGCGCTCGTGAACACTACGTGGTTGCAATAGCTAGGCATTGAGACAGGATGCATGCTCTCGTTACCTTTAAGCTGATTGGAAGATGTAAAAACCTCCTTCCCCATTTGCCTTTAAAAGCAAGTGCTTGTGTGATAATAAACGGAACTGCTAGACAGAACCCCTGCCGCGTCTGAGTGTCCTTTAATGGGCTGGTTGGGGCCGGTGGCTGTGCTCACCTCTCTTCACGGCTCTCTTCTCCCGTCTCCTTCCAAAGGGGACCGGAGGGAAAGAGGAATCTGGACAATTTGCTCACCCAAAAAAAGGGACACCTAGGGAAAGACTGATAAAGAGGCATTTTTTCTAGGGCTGTTTGGGTCGGCCGGCGGCGGACCCGACATAACAGTATTTATTTTATATATTAATAATTGAAATACCGCAAGCAATATTTCTAAATTGAATGTCTTTACCTTCCTTAAAAAAAAGAATTTCACTTTGCAGAACACAAATGGAAAAGTTTTAATTTCTTTTATTGAAAAATAATTTATTAAAATATTTGTGGGTTACACTGTTGAATACCAATACCTGTGTACAATGTGTGATGATCACATTGGGATAATTAGAATATTCATAATTATAAGACATAAACATTCCTTGTGTCCATTAACCAATTTCTCACTAACTGCTTTCAACCTCCCCCTCTCGCACCACTAGTAACCATGGTTTAACTTTTATATATTACCACTAGGGTTGAAAGTCCTTTATGTACAAATTGTCTTATTTGATCAATCTGCAATTTGAGCATGTGTCTGGGAAATTGAGAAAGCCTGGTGTTCTCTGCTATTTGGTGCATATATTTTCACTTAAGCCATTTGTGATGAAACTTCATGGACTTGAATATTTCTTTCAGCTTTGCTCAAATCATAATGTGGGTAACTATGTTCAAAGGATCAGCAACCTTTTGAAGCATTTAGAAATACAATTATTTCTATTTACAGATGGAAATTGAAAAAAAAAAAAAAGAGAGATAAAGTGAATTATCTAGAGTCACAAGCTAGTAAGAGTTAGAAATAGGGCTAGATCTTAACACTGTATTCCTGGGCCAGAGTTCTGTTACTGCACTGTACTGCATTTCGATCTGGGAAGTGGTTATTTTCCTGTTGTACTTGAAGTCAGACCCGGGTAAAAATGTAAGGAGAAAAACATTCCATGATTGGAATGATGGTGGGGAGTTGCAAGGAAAAGTTAAAAGCCATAATTTACTTTAGCTGATATGGTAGGCAGTTACTAAAGGGGCTCCCTGGTATTCATGCCCCTTATGTAATCTGCCTTTCTTGTGTTTGTGATGGATTTAGTAAACTTGCTTCTAATGAATAGAATACACAAAACAGCCAAAGTGATGGGGTATCACTTTTGAGATTAGGTAATAAAATACTGTGACTTCTGTCTTGCTCACACTCTCTTAGCTCTTCTCATATGCTCTCTCAGATGAAGCAAGCTGCCATTTGTCAGCTGCCCCACAGAGAGGCCAATCTGGCAAGGAGTTCAACAGCTAGTGAGGAACTGTTGTCGTCTCAATCCAATAATCAGCAAGACACCAAATCTCACCCAGAGCCAGGTAACTGAGCTAGGAAATGGGTCACTCCCCACACAAGTCTTGAGATGACTGCAGGCTTTACTTGATGGCAGCTTTATGAAAGACTCTGAGCAAAAAGATTAAGCTAAGCTATTTCCAGATTCCTGATTCATAGAAACAGTAAAATAATAAATGTTATTGTTTAAAGCCACTAAATTTAGGGTAATTTGTTACAAAGAGAGCAATAACTAATACAGTTTATCCCCCAGAATTCCATCCCCACTCTAAGCCACTCGAAAAAAATATACAATCTAAGTGGAAAATAGCATGCTTATCATGGCAGTTTTAAACCAATTACGAAACATAAGTGAACAAGGGAAAACAAAAACAAGTCTAAGACCAACAACACTAAGATCATAAAAAAAAAAAAAATTCAACTCTAAATGAGTCCCCTTGTATCTACTTCCCATCAGATTGCCACTTCTAAGCTCCCCTACACAGTGATTTGAAGGTTGACACTGATAAAATTGTACAGCATTTTATACACATCAGAGTATGTTTTGGTATATCATTTCATTTGATTGTTACAACAATCCTTTTAAGTGTCCAGAGATACCGTTCTTTCCATTTTACAAATGGAAATTGAGGAAAAAGCGGTAAGATGAATACCCTAGAGTCACAAGCTAAAAATCTAATATGACTTATAAAGAAGGATTGATCTTACTCTATTTCTAGTCCAGAATACTATAACAGTGCACTTAGATCGGGGAAGATGGTTATTTCCATAATAATACCATGTTATAAAACATGGCATGCTACTCCAGAGAAATGGATAAACTTATCAGATATGCTTTATTCTTCACAAAACACATTTTAATTGCTACACTTGTTTTTGACATTTCAAAATCATTTTATATATTGTTTAAGTGAAACTATCAATGGAATAAGGAAGATTTTAAAACTTAAACATAATTTTTAAAATTAACTCAAAATTTAAAAATTAATATTATTGTGATTTTCCAGATATTAAGTTATCTTGTAATCTACTCTTGCAAAATAATAACTACAGCAATAATATTTCCTAAGTAATGCATTAGAAATTAGAAGTCAACATTTGCTCACACAAACAAAAGGTAGCAAGAAAGCTACCTCGTGTGTTGAGGTCAGTCTTCAAGGAGCTGGAATTTAGAATTAGCACTGGAGAGAGAGGAAAAGAAGACAAGGGAAACAACCAAAGTGAGTTGAATGTGTACTGAATTAATATTTTGCACACGTTATGTAATTTATTTTGAGAAGTAGCAATATAAGTGTCTTAAACACGGTGAGCACGTTTTATTTTTTCTCTGCATTGGCCATTGCTGATTATAGTCCTTATGTAAATCAGTTGCTGAAAAAATGTTGTTGAATGAGTGAGTGAATGTGTTGTTATTTACATGTAATAGACAGTCATTGAGGCAAAAAGTAGAAAAATATTTAAAATACCACAGCTAGTAAGTGTTGAAGTGTGCCTGACTTGACATTGCCTTTTTTTATATGAAATGCTCCCAAATAATTGTTTCTTATCATATCAAGATCTCGAGTTAGTAAATAGACATCTATTTGATTGTGAAGCCAGAACATAAAGGTATTAATGTTCTTGGCTTAATAACTATCACATATCATCCAAAAAAAGAAGAATTATTTTACTAACACATTTGAGGTGTAAAAGCCTAATGGAAAAATAATTTTAAGTAAAAATTACTGAAGAACTCTATGAATAATTACTATATTACATAAAAATGCAAAGGAAAATGTTAATAGTGGAAATTGGTTATGGTAAGATTTATTACCCAATCTTTTTTTTTTTTTTCCAGGACTTTCCTTTGGCTTTAATTCTTGCTAGAGTAAGTGACATAATAATCAAAATATTCATGTGTAATAGTTCTATACTTATTCCCAAGCCGGACTTATTCCAAAAATAAAAATAAAATAGACTGAGCAGATAGCAGTGGGCTCCCAAACTCTTATTATTCTTAGTCTCCACTAATGGCAAGAGTGAGCAGTAGAGATGGTAAAGGCAAAGTGGTGTTGTGAGATCTTGAGAGAATGAAAGCAAAAGTAGTCATCCATTTGGATTTTAATTAGTCATCTATTAGCCTAGAGACAGCAAGAACAATCCCATAAATGAATATCAATAAATTTTAAATTTTAAAAATTCTGAATGCTCCTTTCAGGCCAGGAAAAGAAGGGGTTATGTAAGAGGCTGTATCCACCTAAACAATTAAGTGTGGAAAAGGAAGTATCTCAAGGGATTGAGGACTCAGAGGATGGGAAAGCAAGCAAAGTCCATGGGCCATATGTCAGCAAGGAGAACACAGGGAAATGCTTTGGGCTGAAGCTTTGTGTAGTGGACTTTTAAAAAATCATATTATAGTGTCCTGGCAGTAGGTAGTACATGAGTTCTTAAAATAAAATAGCAATGTAAACAGTAACTTTTAGGCATAGAGTGAATATTTGCTTATAAGACATGATCTGAGTGATAGCAAAGCAACAATCCCTTGAACTATACCCTTTTAGAAATTGAGTGAAGCAGCTCTGAGTAAAACTAATTCTGTCTCCTAATTCTGTCATAGAAGACAGATGTACCTTTATAGCTCTGTACCCTTATCAAGGATTTACATTCCTGCCAAACTGGTTTACGTCAGAGTCCCTAACATCCTTTGGAACCTGTATGCTGGTCAACAGTATTAACCCAAGCTGGCTCTTTTTCTAATCTTGTAACTAAAGCCTATCTTTTCTTCAAGATACAAATTAGATTCCAACATATCCATGGAATATTTCATTACCATCACATCTGAAAATCAACTACTATTTCTGTAGGAATCTGGATCATATCTCATTCATTTTTGCATTTCCAGCTACTTGAAGAGTGACTATAATATATCAGAAGCTCAGTATGCATTTGCTAAATCTAAATAAGTAATAATTCAAATTTACTGAGGTCAGGAGTATACTACATACTTCTCTGAACTCTCCTTTTGACATGCAGAGAGCAAGTGCTAAAAGATACATCATAGATGAATAGGTTTACTGGTTAGTGTAAGTGGAATAAGTGGTTCCTTCTCATGGTTTATTGTTACACTTTTCCTTGAATTTCAGTAGTAAATATGTTTTCCATAAGCTATTTGAGTTAGTTTTATCTTCTACACAACGATAAAAGTCATATTACTATGAAGATTGTCATTTATGAAATGTGAAGTAAAACACAAGAAATCGGAAACACTATGTATTATTCCTCAGAACTTTCCTAAGTATATATAGACTTTTTTTCCAAAGTCTTTTAGTTTAAACCAATATGTTCATTTCTCAGTAGTTTTCATTTTCATAAATAAAATGTTTATTTAATAAAATATGATATGTATAGGTATTGGCTTATATAGCTCAAAATGTGTTTTTTGGATATAAAGGTTAAAACAAAAGCATAGAAAAAAAACTCCAGGTGGCCCTGTGAAATGAATCAATAACTCATTGATAAGAAATAATAATTCATTCTTAGCTTAAATGTTAAATTGGATTTTTAATTATGATTTTGTTTACACTTATATCTTGTCTGATTTTCTTGTATTTGTATTAATTAGTAAAACAAATTATAGCAGCAATGCTTTGGTTCATTAAGTTCTTTTTTTCCCTAAAATTTTTATTTTCAAATCTTGAAAATGAAGGATATATTAAAAAAAAAAAAAAAGATGGCTTTTGAAAATCACCCATTCTGTGTAAACTTCCATTCTTTGGTACATCTATCAAAAAAGATTACCCTTATAAATAAGCAGTAGACAGTAAATTGGTAGGATATGGACAAAAGCAGAAGAGTACCCTAGGTTTTTATAGGGTTTTTCGCTGTTGATTTGATTCTATATAGGTTAAAACCTTGGGCTTTTTAAATTTCATACTTTATCTCTTGCTCCTCCCCAGTCATCTTACACTACTATACAACATCAATTGTTTAATGGTGAAAGTGGCTTAGGGTCTCTCTCAAATCAGTAGCATTGAGGCAAATGGCTACATCTGCCAGAACCTAAAGAAAACTCTGAAGCATCCTATCTATGAATTGCTCTACAATAAGATTATCAGTTTCTTTTTTGTTTATAGTATCTTTATAGATTATTCTGCAAAACACACACTGTCAAACTAAAGCAAAGTCACAATTATTTGTTTGTAACAAAGATTTTGTGCCAGTTGTCAATTAATTGTCCTCTCAACTTCAAATTTAACCTTCATTTGCTGTTCTGCAAAATTGGAGCTGGGGACGTTAAATATTCTTCCTTTGCCAGCTAGCGTGATGTTACATTTTGTCAGTAGAAGGTGCTATAGAGATATTGCCAGAGAAAGGGGTTTTCACTCCTGGTTCCAATGTGTTCTCTCAACAGGCCTTGTAATGTGAGAGCTTTTCCATTGCTAGGCTCCCTGAGTATGGGCAGCTTCTGCAGTAACTGGCTTCTGCATCACCATGGCTTTCCCACTGCCCAGTTGCTGCAGTGCATGATTGACAGCAGCATTTACTAGCCAGAAGCTTCCCCCATGAACCAGCTTAGGTAGTCTTGGAGAAGAGTGCTTCCACCAGGATATTCCCCAGCACTGTACGGCGTAGATTTTCAACAATTACCAGAAGGCAGACTTCCAGTAAATTCTGCCAGTGCAGTACCACAGTGACTTCTCTGACATTCTGTGAACCCTAATTGTAACTCCTGCCAGCATGGTTTAAATCTCAGTGTTGGATGGGTAGACTCTTCTGTGGTTACTTTATCTTAGTCCTAGAAGTATCTTAGTCCTTATAGCAGCTCTTCTTATATTCTTTAGCATTCTCTTTATTATGTACTACCTAATGCTGCATTATCCAAATCTACCGATACTTAATAATTTTTCATATTAAATTTTCCCTGTTCAAATTAATGTGTAATTTCTATCACTTGCCTGGGCCATGACAGATACAGTCTTCCAAAAAGGATTTAAAGAAGTTTATATGTATATTAAAGTATGAAATTAATATTTGAATGCTTTGGAGAAAGGAAATAGAGGTTGGAAAAATCAAAAAGAGAGAGAGGAATAATATTATTGCACAGAAAGACATGCCACATAGTTATGTACGACCACCGGATGGCTGCATGTTTAAGCTAGGGATCAAAATTTTAGAAGAAACATGTTCAACTTTAAGATTTACAGTTAAAGAGCAATCTAGCTATCCAGAAACATGCTGTTTAATTTTATAACAACCTTGTGAACCTGTTTAAAATCAGTAAAAGAGCAAATTATATATGTATCTATTTTTTAGAATACCTCTCAGAGTGGGTAAATGCTGCAATGGTAAATGTCAAATCAGAAAAAAAAAAAAACAGTTCTGTAAGTAGACAAAATAATGTAGTATAAGTATGTAGACTCCAATGGGTTCTATTGGATTAAGGATAGAATTCTGACCATTTAGAGCACAGGACAGACTTCCATGTACTTCTGGCAAGCCACCATAGGTAGAATTAATAAAGTGATTGGCAAAAAAATTAGGTCAGTGTTGTCATCTTTTACACGAACCAGAATTCTGCTCCTGTGTTCTCAATTAAAGGGCAGAATCTTGAGTTAAAATATGTGCCTTGTGTTTCACCTTTACTACTTACTCCAGAGTTTTCTCTTCTAAAGGGTTTTCTGAAAGTATTATATTGGCAAACCCTTTCTCTTCTAAAGGGTTTTCTGAAAGTATTTTATTGGCATATCACCATAAAGTATCATAATCTATTAATTGACCATCAAAATCCAGAGAAAAACTTCTGAGATACTAAGTGGCAAAGGTCACGCTCTCTATCATAACCATGAAGACACTGTCTTGGGCCAGATTAGATGCTCTACTGATGACCTGCCCATTACAGCTGGGCAAACTGCTGCCATAGCATTTCTCACACTGAATGGAAGTCATTTATTTACTGATATATGTTTGTATGTCCCACAAGACTATACTGGTTTAAGTGTAGAGTCATATTTTATTTTTCCTTTAATTACTAAGGTCTGACATAAAGTAAACATTCAATAAGTGTTGGTGAATAAATGAATAGAACCTCTATGACAACAGCTAAGAAAATATAAGTGATCAATTTAGTAGAATATAAAAGTATGTTACAAATGTGGGAATAAGTTCCAAAAGGAATAGACTCCCCATTATACAGAATTAAATCAAAGTAAGACTAACTCATAATAATCATATTATTTCAGAAACTATTTTTTTATTAATCAATAGTAAATATATCAATACAGAATTGCTTGAAAAAGGATTTTTATCAATCCAGCAAATTATCTAATTTTATATCATTCATGGGTTAGAGACTTCCCTTCCATACCCACCTGAGAAAAGAGAGTTAGTAAATATGCCTTTTGTTGATGTGAAGCACAAGGAATTATTTCTGAAAATTTTACTGTGTATTTTATATATTACTATTTCTAAAACTTAAAACCTAATAGCTTTTAGCAGTTCTAAAATGAACAAGCTTTGGTTGATTATTATGGGTGTTCTCATGAAGGTGACTGACTGACCATGCATCAGTCTGTGTCTTGATTTAATCTAAATGTCAAAATTAATTTCTCTGATGGATAGGTCCCTATAACAGTGTTAATACAGGTTTCTATAAAGAAAATAGTTGTATTGCAAGGACAGCAAACAGATTCTCTGAGGATGGATGGTATACCTAAACTTTTCACACTCCCACGGTTATTCATTAATGTATTTCTTTCTTTAAGATGGACAAATTTCACTGTCATTCTGAAGGGTTTCTATACATAAATACATATAACTCTATTCAGAGTAAACGAATAATCATTTTCAAGTTCTTTGGGCAATGAAGAAGTCTTCTGAGAGAAACAAAATGATCCAATGAATTTCAAATGCATTTATATGAGGGTACTTCAAAAAGTTCATGGAAAGATTCACATTGTTTTTTAATTCAATTTTTCCATGAACTTTTTGAAGTACCCTTATATATGAGATGTTGAACTAATTCTCCATTTTTGGGTGACTGAGTCACCTTTCAGTTTGTTGCAGAATAAATTCATAGTGTTTTACTGTGATTAAACAAAGCTATTTTCCTTCAATTTTTATATCGAACATTTATGATCAATAACACTCACAAGTAATATCTATAAATAGACTTAGAGCACTACCACACTAACTATTCAGCATTTTGTGTAGCACCTTAGAAATGTGCTCCAGAGGGGAGACATACCAGCTGCAAGTCTACCGCCATCATTTCGAGTTTACTTCTAACTCAAGAAATAAGAAAATGTGTTATTCTCAGAGTTGAAATAAGAAAGAATATTATACGGTATAGAAATCACAATCTCTTAAATGTTGAAGAAATAGTTTTGTTTGGGAATTAAACTGAAAAATAAACACTAACTAACAAATATATTTAATACTAATCCTGAATTCAGGGTTTTGCTGCCCTCTGGCCTGGGACAGCCTTTTACTCTTCATGATGATTCTAATAACTATTGTACCCCAGTTACTCTGTCAAACACAGGAATACACTGTAATTTCAGTGGAACGAGGAAATCTTTTGTTTAAGGTAGGCAGTAAGCCCAGAGTAAATAGTTTAATTGAAAAGAAATGACTATCAATTTTACAGTGAAAGAAGAGGTGAACTTATTAGCTAAGTTATGCTCACACTTTAAATACGCTTAGTTTCAATATGTCTATTTCATTCATTCAACAAACATTTTTTAGAAGCCTACTATGTTCCAGATTCTGTCAGCAAACTATAGCCCACAAGTCAAATCCAGCCTGGTCTATTTTTGTAAATAATGTTGTATTGAAACACAGCCACTCCCATTTGTTTTACATATGGTCTATAGCTGCTTTCAGACCACAATGGCAATGTTTGAGACAGAGACTATCTATCCCATGAAGACTAAAATATTTACTGTCTGGCCCTTTACAGAAAGGTTTGCTAACTTTGTGTCTGGAAACAAGGAATACACTGGTGAACAAAACAAATGCCTCTGCTTCTTGGCATTTACCTATTGGCTGGGCTGAGCAGATATTAACCACAGATATATAAGTAATTAAACAATATGAGGTATTAGAAGATAATAAATGCTATGCAAAAAAAGAAAAAAAGACAGCAAGGTAATGGGAATAGAGCACATTATGTGGGAGGCAGGTTGCAATTTTAAATAGGGTAAAGTCCGAGAATTTGAGAAAGTAACATTTGAGCAAATTTTTGAAAGAAGGGAGGTAGTAACCATACGAAAAGTTGAAGGAAGAATGTTCTAGTCTGAGAAGGTAGTTAAGGCACACAACCCCAAAAAGGGAGCATGCTCTGTGTGTTCAAGGAAAAATGAAGGGAGGCCGATGTGGCTGGAGCAGAACAATTGAGGGGAAAGTAATTTTTACAACAAGGATTATCTTTATTCTTCAATGGTACCAACATTTGCTATCATCAATAATTGCTGTAAAAATATAAATCAGTGTCCTGGGCTTAGAAATTATTTTTTATCATACATGGTTAAAAAAGTATAATTTAAGAACTCTGAAGTATAGTGTTAGTTTAGTAATATCCAGTTGCTACATATATCTCAATTTATATATATATGTGTGTGTGTGTATATATATAAATGTATATGTACCTATATTACTGGAAAGAAGATTGGAATGGTGGCATGATTTATAATAATATCTTCTAGAACATCTAATATGTAATAATACATGAGGTCACAGAGTTCTTGAAAAATTCAAACGATCTTGAAAGGTTTGGCTAAGCCTCAAGGGTACTGAAACATAAAAGAATATATTTTATATTGTTACCATTAAGCTTCAAAAGACTAAACAGTGTAATTAGACTCAGACTCATCAGGTAGTTAAATTTTTCTGAAGGATTACAGTAATAATTATAGAACAAAGAAACTGGTCAAAATAGACTATATGCCTAGAGAGAAGAATATAACTTGCATTCTCCTGCAATAGATTCATATTGTCAAGAAATTGAAAAGATTTGTTTTAAAAAAACTTTTGTACCAAGTGGCTGACCAGATACACAATAAAGGGCATATGAGAAAACCAGTAAAAGATGAAGGACAGAAAGAATGGGTAGGAGAAAATGATTTTGTTTGTGTTGCATGTAATAAAATACAACAAAAGTTTCACAATACATTATTAACGATATGACCTTCTAGAAAATATTTTGATGTTGAGACATAGAAACAAATTAATCTTAAGAATGGATCAAATCTTAAATGTAAAAACCATATTTTAAAGTATTAAACACAAAATAATATCAAAAACTCAAAATATGTATGCAGGTTAATAATACTTTGCATTTGCTTTAGACTATTTTAGGCAATAATGGTAAAAGGTCTAACTTATAGTTTATTTACCAGTTTCTCCTTTAGGCAAACTATAATCCAACAGATAAAAGAACACCTGGAAATCTGTTGAAAACAGATTTCCTGGAACCAGAGAGGGGCCATTTTTGCAGTAAATAGCTACAGTGTTATAAGCAATTTTTACAAATGAACTAAATTAAGCCTCACCACAGCTATATAAATATATATTATTATTACCTTTATACTACAGTAGAGAAAACTGAGGAAATGAGATATTTTGTAACTTGTCCAATGTCACACAAATAATGAATGTAGAAAGTTGGATCTTAAACCATCTAGTGTTGCTCCAAAGGACCCACACTTAATTTTTTTTTTTTTTTTTTTTTTTTTTTTTGTCTTTTTCATGACCGGTACTCAGCCAGTGAGTGCACCGGCCGTTCCTATATAGGATCCGAGACCCACACTTAATTATTAAGCCTACGCTGACTCTTTTCAAGAGATGTCATCCTTGTAAACCAATTAAGTCTAGAAATAGTCTTCAGGTATTCACTCAATTAAAATCTTATTCTTACTTCAGACTATACAGTGTATCATATATTTTTCCCCAGAAGACACAAGCAGTTTCATAGTTCTGTTAGGCAGAAGCCTCCTCACACACATTTTTTGAATATAGTATAAAGTGAGTGTATAATTTATTATAACAACTAAATATTTTAAGGGTGAGAAAGGAGACTACCAATAATGATGGAACATGACCTTGAGAACTGGCATTGTCTTCGGAGAATCAGAATGAAGTCATCCTAAACATGGGGGTTCTTTGGATGACTCATTCTCTTTAGACACTAATTCCCTGATAATCCCTGTCTGCACCCTATCCATGGACTGCATCCTTCTTGTCCATCTCTCTCCTGTAGGGGCTATTTTCTCTGGAGTTAAGTCCATTTCTTGCTATTTCCTACTTCATTTTCCAATGGTTCTCTTTGATGACCAGACACCTCAGGCCAGTTCTCAACCTCTTCTGTGTATATCCGAAGCCATGCCCTATTCAGCATTTCCAAAGTTCCTCCTCCTCCCCTTACAGACTCTGAGGCTAATTTGAAAATAGACTGGTTTCCTGTATACTCCACATGTTGTTTCAACCCTTGGGCCATCTTTTCTGAACCCATTTGCATCCATATTCCTGCTAATTTCCTATTTATTTGCTCTCTCTCTGAGAAGACCCATTGAATCCCAATAAGCAAAGAGATGGCCATAGAACTAACCCAATCAAAGAAGTGTTTGGGCATACAAAAAAAATTTCCTGTCTAACTTGTTCCTGGTAGAGAAAAAATATCAAGAGTTTTAATGGCATTATTAATTTAATAAATCATTATTATTTTTAAAAATAGGAGAAAATGTGGTTTTGCTTTCAAAATAAGTTTGTTTATTTAAAAATGTTTTAAATAAGAAGGTGATGAGAATAAATGAGCTATATTGATTAACAAAATAGTCCAACGAAGTCTAGTGGGGTTAAGTAATTAATGCTTGTTAGGCACTCAGTTACCAAGCATTGTTGATTGATTGATTGATTGACTATATATATTTGTGGAGTACAGAATCGAATATCAATACATGTATACAATATGTGGTGATCAAAGAATAATTAGTATACTCATGTTTACAAAACATAATCAATCTTTGTGACCCTTGCCCTTAACTAGTTCCTCACCAACCCTCCTCCCCCTCCCCCTTTCCCACCTCTAATAACCACAGTTCTGTTCTTTTTTTGGAAAGTTTAACGTATTATTGTGATTCTTTCTTTCTCTCTTTTCTTTTCTTTCTTCTTCTTTTTTTTTTAATGGGAAAGAAGAGAGAAATCATTTAGTTAGACAGCATTCAGGAGACAGCAAACGCAAAAAAAGGACAGCAATCATGTCGATTAAATACAAGAAGTTTCTATTTTTGACTGGTACCCAAATTTTCATTCATTGGGCTAGTCACAGGAACCAACTGGCAGGAGAAACTATATTCTTTCTAAGAGTTTGGGTTACTGTTAGGACTAATGTGAGCCAGAAACACTCCCAGAGTACCAGCACAACCCTATTATCCCCAAATAGGGATAACACAGCTTCACTTTGATTTATACTATGATAAAATTCCAACCAGCTTTTAAAATTCTACAGAATAGTCAGAGGCACAGGCAAAGGAAAAGATTGCAATCATAAATAGTTCTAATACAAAATGATTCCTGACCCAGATCAGGTCAGGGAATACAGGCAAAATATTTTCTGCTTTACTAAGCACTGATTTTTATGCTTGTTTTCCCCAAACACATTCTTGATTTCTTTTCTTGGAAATGAGTAATCTAAGCCATGGACTAATATTTTAATGATAAAGCTTAATTTAGAGAAGAAATGTTATTCTCAGGTTTCTACATGGACTACAGAGGTTTCCAGACACTGATCTTACCTGCCAAGGGGAGGAAAAGCATCATTTGGTGACAATTTAATCTAGCTACTGATTCAGTATCTCTAGGATATCAGTGTTTCAAGTGAACCTTTCAGTAAGGACTTGTCAGATGCATGGTGTTTTAGAGCTACAGGGAATCTTAGGTAATCTGCCTACCTTATGTAACTATTATGCAGTAGCATGGTACTCACTGTCTACTTGTCATTTTTAAAAAAATTTTAAGGAAGTGAAAATGTTTTTCTGCTTTCTTATTAACCCAGATGCTATTTCACCAATCTGACAAAGAATCTACTCTCGAATGAGAAATGCTACAACTGCCAGGAAAATTCACATTGACTTGCAGACAAGGTTATAACTATTAAAAAAAAAAAAAAAACGTGGCAGGCTTTACAGCTTTCACGGATGAGGATGCTTCCTTTTCCAACCTAGTGTTGTCCTTTTGTTGATCTGCTTTAAGCTATATACACAGAGAAGTAAAGACATAAAATATATGAACTATGAAACATTTTGAATATTGACATTTTAAATTATTTTTTTTAATACTCATAAAGCTGTAGTCCCGTGTTTGCTGAAATTCAGGGCTGTCTACTTCAGTTCATTAGATAACTAGTGGGAGGATGTAATCACAAAGCCAGAAAAATGTGAAACACTCCAGGCTAGACATCTAAGGCTAATCACAGTGCAGAAAAGTTCTTCAAGGATTCGAGCACACAGCACTTCATAAATAGTACTGCTACCAATTAATATCTCTAAAATGAAGATTACAGATTTCCCACAGTGAAATTAATGTCATAGAGTCAACCTCTTTTGTAATAGAAAATGGTTATTTTGTCTCCTAATTCTGAATTAAGATACAACCTCTCTCCTCATTCTTCTCCACCCACACACATTTAATATTAGATGTTGCTGGAATTATTGAATTTTTTTTCTCTCTAGTAAAATAAAGGTTTCTCTTATTTACTAAGCTAAATAAACAATACTCATTTAAATAGCAGATTTAATAAAATAATAAATCTCAAGGTACTAAAGCAGCAGAGATCAAAAGGAAGTTTTTAAAGAATATGTCATATGCATTATATATTGTATCATATTTATTACATTTATGTAACTATACTGTGTTACATTATTATTTTAATTTATTATAATTAACCTCAATACAACCTACTAATTAAGAGACCAGAGTATTGGCTAATAAAATGGGAGAATAAAGAGACAATTCATGTGTCAGCCTTTCGTTTGTATTTATCTTTAGGGGGAACCATTTTCTTTCTCTCCTAGTATTCCTATCTTAATTTTTAAAGTATGAACTTCCACCCTTTTGGAAGAATGGGAGAAGGATTTCCAGCCATTGTTCTGTCCCCCAGTAGTGTAAAAAAGTTATTTTCAGCTTCACAACTGGACACTGCTGATGCCACATTGGTACATTTAGCTCAGTGAGGCTTCTTGTTTCTTAGAAAGAAGGGTGGCCAAGTGGCCATGTTGTCTTTGTTGTGATGGTCTAGACAGAAAAATAGAGCAACAACTCATTCAGATCTTTCTCCTTGGAGTCAAAGGCAGGGTATGGACACCGGATGAGGCAAGTTATAGCTGAGTATCTTTAGGGATATGAAGATAGTGCTGACATCCCAATGATCCCACCAAGTCCAGGGTCCAAGTCAGGGCTTCTGTGGCAATGCCTTATTACTCCTTGTGTGGCTGTGACTGCTGCTTCATACAGCAGCTTCCTAGGAAAATACACAGAGACTTGGAAGAGATGGGTAAGGATGAAATTCTACGAACTTAAACTTCATTTTTTTCTCATAGTAAATTCACCTCTGCTGATATTCTTAATCCTAGAATTGGGAATTTGTCTATCTGTCTTAATTATCTACCAGGAACTCCAAGAGGGAGTCAGAGAAGGCAGAGGAAGGAAAGAAGATTCACACAGCAAGGCTTGTGAGTTGACGATGCTCAGTAGAATATGTGTCTGCTCATCCATTTTAAACTGTAAACAAAGGCTTTTCTGCAGTTTCTGACATTTGACTAAAATTCATTCATCAGGATGACAGACCCAAAGGTTAGCTTGATCTCAATTTATATTCTGTGTGCATGCTGACAGGTTTCTAGTCATCAATATCAGAAAGTTAAGGGAATGAGGGGCATGAACATGGATGGACAGAAACCCCACTTGACAACTTCATTTTTACCTAAAAATTTTCTACCGAACAGTGCCATACAATTTGCACATATTTCAGAATCTCATACCAGGTCAGAATAGAGAACTAACTATCTCAAAATTTTGAGAAAGTGACAAAAATGAGAATCCTTCCCTAAAATTATGAAATACCCTGAAATCACATACAAGAGCACTAGTTTTAAAAGGTGGAATCTCTATCATTGCATTCTAGGCTTAATTATGTAGAGTTGCTAGAAAATTAGAAAACATGTACTATTATGTCCCAGACCTTGTGTTGCCTATAATAAGGCAAACATTTCACAATGGCATGAAATTCTCTAGACTGCAACAAAAGTCTCCCAGATGTCTTGCATAGAATTAAAACAATCTGGTGTAACCTATTTCAACTTGGCAAAATTAAAACAATATTCTAGTCGGATATGTCTCTCTGGGAATATTCAGTTTTCCTAAGCTGTCATCTTTGATGAGCATTTCAGGCACTACTGACAAAGCATTAGATGTTGTCAGTGATGTATGGAGAAAGAAAAGAAAATGTCTTGCAACCAGATTTAAATAAAGTATGCTCCGGGGGGCAAATCTCGTGTATCAGCACATAGTGATTCTAAGCATATCACTGAACTGGTATTACAATCTTGCAGGTTGGTCTCAAGGCTCCAAGGTAATAAATACTGCACACCATAAAAAGAGCCTTAAATGTGAAGTGGCAGATATGTCTAATATCACTGTATTTAGAGGTTAAAATTTCAAAGCTGAAGCTGTAATAAGTTACATTAGATTGGAAAAAGGTAAAATTAAAATCTCAAGAAAAAATATTGGTAGATGAAAATGAAAAAGATACTTTAAAATAAAGTAAAACAAATATTAGAAGCAGTTGAAAAAATGACACATCATGTTTATATAGACAAAGTTCTTAATTTGTACTTGTGATAAACACCTAAACACTATTTACTACTAATGCCAGAATGGAATTAACCTTTATCACTGACTGTAATCAGCCACGTAATCTTAGCAGGAAAAAGGAGATTGTACTGAAACTATTAGTTCACGTAGCATCTAGTGTCATTATGGTGTTTAGTGTGAATCGTTCATTCAACTTACTGAGGTGCTAATATCCAACTTATCCTTTGAGATTCAAGGGTGAAATTAAAATGACTTTAAAAAGTTGATAGCAAAAAACAAATTATTCACTTCAGGTTGTATCCTGATCATTACTAATCACTTTGTGAATATTAGGAAGGGAAATAGGCTTGAGACCTCCATGAGGGCCAACTGACAGTGGTCTTCCTTTAGACCATGAAAACACATCAAAATTCATTTAAAGTTGCATATATAACACATTGAAGGTTTTATTTGTGTATTTCAACTGAGGAATTAGGAATGTATTTTGCCTTCTGAGAACAATATATTCATGTATTCATTAAATCAATATTTGAGTGCTAATGGGACATGCATTATTTCATTCACTGATTCTTAATGCTGGGGACTGTGTGGCAGCAACCAAATGGAATGTATTTACTGTGACACACAAATATCTTATTATAAGTCTTTTCTTATTGCTAAGAAAAAAGTCTCAAGAAATAGCCATAAAAAGAGGGTTATTAGTAGTCTTCATAACTTCAGAGACTCCTTGACCCTGTCCCTGTGTTAGAGAGAGGGGAACTAGTCCTGTTATGGTTTGAATGTCTGTGTCTCCTCCAAAATTCACGTTGAAATTTAACCCCTCCAATGCAACAGTATTAAGAAATGGGGCCCTTATGGGTGATTAGGCCATGAGGGCTTCACCCTCATAGATGGCATTAATCCCTTATAAAAGGGCTGGAAAGAATGAGTTAGGCTCCTATTGCCCTTCTGTCTCTTTTGCCATGAAGGCACCGCACAGCAGCAAGGCGTCATCTTGAAAGCAGAGACCAAGTTCTCACCAGACGCTGAAACTGCCGGCACCTCGATCTTGACTTCCTGGCCTCCAGAACTGTGAGAACTAAGATTCTGTTGTTTAAATTATTCAGTCTCAGGTATTTTGTTACAGCAGCACAAACGGACTAAGATAAGCCCCTTAGGTTATTGGAAAAGCCCTGAGAAATGAAAGATTCATTGCCTTTAAAATTAAACTAATTGCACAATATCTTTCTGCTCTCTCACAGATGAAGAATAAATAGGATGTGATGTATTTAGTTTACCAGTAGGTTTGGGTATTCCTATTTATACATAGGAAATCTATTCTTTATAAAAGTCTGTTTTATATTTTTTTATGGAAGAATGTTATAAAGTTACAATTTCCTTGTTCCACAATGTTTTGCTCAAGGAGGACAAATCTGTAAAGTGTTGGAAACGACTGGCCTTGTAAGTGTCCTTTAGTGTGGATTTTTAATAGTTAAATGCTTCTGATGAAAATTAGAATATGGAAAAATTCAGTAGATTTAAGAACTGACAATATGAGTAGTGCTCATTTGCTTAATGATAGATATAAAATGTTTCCATAAAGCACTACTTCTTTTCTTTATGGATCTCTAAGATGGTGCACTTTGGTAACCATAGTTCAGTATACATAAGAGAAAAATAAACAGGAAATAAAAAGTCAACTCAAAGCAATTAAGATACTAAAGTTCTGTGGTTTTTCACAAAGAAGACATGTTTTTTACCTTTTGGAAAACACTGAAGCCTCATATTTTAATGTAGCTTGCCCATTCGCTGTGAGTCAGGAAAAAGCTGTCACAGTTTTGATTATATTACCAAATGTTCTGACTGTATCTATATATAGCTGTAGCTGAATATAAGCAACTGAAATCAATAATTTTCTATCCATTGGCAGACATTTATAGTATGGAGAGAAAACTTTAAAAATAGAGCCACTGTTTTGTTTCAAGGAAGGGATCCATTTAATATATGCTTGTTTTAACAGGCAATTGATCAAATAAAATATTACTAGTGTCACTTCAACTATACAAAAAATGGAGGGGACATTTCAATATATCCAAAAGGGTTATGTTGGGGCAGTGGAATAAAAGGTAACACATTTTTTCTCTCTTCTGCCACTAGATAACTTTCATAAAAAAGATTTCAAAAATAGAGTCTAAAATAAATTTTACCTAATATTTAGTTAAGTATAATTTTATGCCAAAAAAAACCCCTTTACTACAATATGCAAATAGCAAACGTTCTTTAAGCAGCATTTGTTGTTGATATAATGACAGTTGTGTTCATAAAGTTTCAAGAATGAAATAAAGTGTTATTTGTCCAGCCTTAAGTTCAATTACATCAGCTGGATGACATTAAACTTGCCATGTGTCTGCCTTTTGCAATGTATTAGAGATAACTCAAACAAATTATGTAGCAATCTTGAGCTGTGTAACAGGCATATTGTCATCTTCCTAGTAGCTTCTCTATTTTTTTCTAAAACAAATATGCCTATTGTTGCAAAGTTCAGAGGAGGAAAAAAATATATAGACTCTCATCCATGGGAAATTACATAATGACAACAGTTTTCTTAAATGACAGATTATAACAAGATAGGCTACACAGTTCAAGATCTCTGTGCAAAATGATAGAGAACTATGAATGTAGTACTTATTTTTACTTGAAAAGGTCAGATTAGCTAATAAGTGGAAATCGATAAGCAACTATCTTTTTAATTGACTCAATCCTACCTTCCCCCACCTTCCTCTCCCCCACCCCCATAATGTGGCATCTCTGCATATCAAGCATGAAGAAGACAGTTTTAGGCAAAGATGGGATAGGACGACCCTAAAACATCCCTCAGTCATCCTCTTGCTGCTTGTTAGCTGATGGGGAAGTTCATGAATTTTGCTGAATCCCAGTTTCCCTGCTTACATTGCAGTGAGAATGATCATGAAAGCAACATAAAGCACAGAGCTGTTGGGAACAGTAACTGGAAAACAGGCTGAGTAAATGAGTAAAGACTAAAGAGCAAAGGACAGTGGGAGGGAGACTTACATGAATCGGATATCTATTATGTTTGTGTTAGATGTGTTTTACTCCTCAACATTTATTATTAAAATTCACGTGTCATTTTTTAAATAATAATTTAGTGTTGCCACCAAACTAGTTTGTTCACAGATCAAGGACAATTGACAGAAGTTATGCAATTGAGAGGGAAGGAAGGGTGGGTAACAGCAGCTTCAAACCCTGGGAGCCTTTACATAGTGATTCGAGTTAGTCTTGGCTGCCTATCTAATAAACCAAGAACTGTAAAATGTACTAGAAATTGGGAATTTAATAAAAGAAAAATTGCCAATTGTGTCTGGGAAATTATTAGAATTTTAAGGATCTCTCATTTCAAAGCAACCTAGTTCCATATACTTCAATAGCTCAGAAATCGCCATAACCATCAGCTTTACATGGTCTCTATTTTCTTTGCTCCTCTCAGCGTGACACTCTATGTCTGTGCATGCTGCAAACAGCAGGAAATAATTTGAATAAGGAACTAACAGAGGAGTACTTTTTGCTTCTCCATAGCAAACACTGTCAAGTTTATATAAGCATAGATTCTTTAAATGATATTTTGTAGTTCTGTACATTTGAGCAATTTATTTAACATCTTTCAGCATTGGCTTCCTTGATTATAAAAGAGAAAAGTATAACTGCGGTTGAGGTAAGATACACAGGCAAGTTGCTTGCATAATAATGACATAATATAGGCACTTATTTGCCTCATATACTTCTCGGCCTTTTGTACTTTCATGAATATACGTTCTGAATATGTTTGTCAATTTAAATTCATTTTTACTCTTTCACTGTACTTATTTTTCAATGCAGTTATTCTTTCTCCAGTATCATCAACTTCCTACCCATAACTATTTTCTATTACTAATTGTTCATATTACAGACTATCTCATCTACAAAATCAGCTTTTTAAGAGCGCCTTCACATTGTATTATTTCATCTAATGATTGTTCTTGTGAAAAGAGGAGCAGATGACATTAGTACTACCTAAATATTTGAAAATGTCATTGTTTCATTGCTTGTTGTTTCCTCAGTTTTCTTTGATTTCTAGAATGCTTTAGATTAAAATCAATTTTGACTTTGCCCTTTCCTTTTTGCTGCTATAATTTCTCTTGATTACTAGTCTTCGGATAGTTTTATAGTTCTATTTTCCCCTGTCATTTTCCTGTCATTATTTATGGTGGCACCCATTTTGTATATAAGTTCCTAGTTTCACATCCCTACCCTCAGCTTGCTTGGTATCTAGAACCTCTTCAAAGAAATTATATACCAAAACCCACAATTGTTTTTCCCCATTTTCTGTCTTCCAAATTACACAATTTAGTAATGTAACATTGTCTTGCTAAATTCTCTAAAGGTTTCTCTAACAAATGTTTAAGAGCAAAAATTGTGATATAAACTTTATTCATTCCTTCAAACATCTACTGAATGTCCACTTTGCTAGATGCTGAGATGACAAGGTGCCCATCGTTAAGGAGATCATCAATGAGAGAGGAAAACCAGTAAAGGAAAAGCCACATGTGAGTGTGAAAAGAGAACACTCATGAAGAACACTTAAGCCCAATCTTGGTGGAAATCATAATAGGTTAAGTTTTTGAATGCTGCTTTTTATCCCTTACAGAAACAAAAATAGTTCTAGAAGTAGCCCAGCCAAGTAGTTGTGAAATGACGTGAAACTAAATTTTTAAAAACAGTTACTAGCCTATTTGTTCATGTTCTGTTCATCAACTAAGTAAAATATTTGGTCAGCAAAATATCAGATACTTGCTGCTATTTATTTGGATTTAGTGGTTTTCCACACTTTTCCAATCTGTCTTGGGCTGACTATGATGGCTTTATTGGTGATATGAATCCATATGTGTAACAGTATGTAGATATTGTATTTACATACATTATATAGATATAGAGGTACACTTAAGATCATCTGAAAACATTTGATTTCTCAGCTGAAGGAGTTCAGGGAATGCCACTTCAAAATATGCTGCTTTGGTATGCTGATTACTTCCAGCTGAGGGCACTTGGGTGACAGCAGAGGCAGGAAAGGGTTTGCTCCAAGCGAGCTCTCCTTATCTGCCTAGACAGATCTTCCAAAAGGAATGCAGTTGTCACCAACCCCGTCTCTGGGGGTTTCATCAACCAGGGAAGATGAACTCATCACTGGAGAGGAAGACTAGAAGTCAGCACCACATCCAGACAAACTCTGTCAGAAACTACCATCTATTCTTCTATGGGCCCACTCACCTTTCCCAAAATTCATTTATATTGCCTACATCTCCCTTCCCCTCTCCCCTGTGAAGAGGGAATATAAGCTTCTAAATGTCACTGGGTTTTGGGATATTCGCTTTTCTTTCCTGCAAAGCCTCTATGCACGTGATGAATCTGTAAGCCTTCTCTCCTGCTAATCTGCCTATTGTCAGCTTACTTCATAAACTCAATTAATGAACCCTCAGAAGGTAGAAGGAATGTCTTCCCCCACACAGCTTTTAGATAAGATACTTAAATTGTTCTTTCTTCATCACTCTAATAATGCTAAGCCATGATTTTACAAATACTTTTTAAAAATGGGTAGGGATTGTGGGAAGATGGCAGACTAGAGGAACCCAGGACATGCTCTTCCACAGAAGGCGACCAGAACAGGCCCTCCCCTACCACCGCTGCACTTGCTTGTGACATTGCTGGTACCCAGAACCATCACCTTTTTCCCACAGTGAGTTTTGTCCCACCCCATTCTGCTGCTGCCTGCAGCTCAGCTCCAGTTGCTGCTGCTGTTGCTAGCCATCCACACCAGCATGCCAACCAGACCAGCTGCACATGGGATCCCTGCCTGTGCCGCTGCACCAGTCAGACCAACTACATATAGGACACCTGCCCATGCAAACTCATCAGCCATCCCAACTACCTGCAGGACCCCCACTGTAGTTGCATACAGTGCAGCTGCTGCCATTGTAGTCATCACATCAGCCAAATTTGCTGAGCGTGGGACTCCCTGCCAATGCTGAAGCAGTAGCCAGCCTGTCTGGGCATGGGACATGCTTCCATCACTGCCTGCAGTGCACTCCCATAGCCATCCACACCACCACTGCACCAGCCAACCCCAGTTGTACACAGAATCCCCACCCAAGCCATCGCAAAACACAAGCCAGGCCAGCTGTGCATGGGACTCCCCCATAGCCATCTTCAGCATAGATGCCACTGCACCATCACACCAGCCAGACTGGCCATGTCTGGGATCCCTGCCCATACTGCTGCATCAGCCATACTGGCTGTGGGCTGGACCCCTTGCCTATGCTGAATGAGTAGCCAGTCCAGCTGGGTGTGGGACCTAACTGCTAGGGCTTGCAGCACTGCTCCCACTGCTGCTGCCACTGGCAGTCATACACATTGCTACCACTGCCACTGCACCAGTCAGACTGGCTGTGGGCAGCACCCCCCACAGCCACCATGCATTGACACAAGAAGGGTTACAATGGAGACACCATAAAGAGGTAAGCCAGTGCAGAGCTATGTCCCAGTGGCTCAACCCACAGGGAGAATTACAACCTGTGTGTAGAGTACACAATTGTCTTTACCCAGGGAGAGACACACATAGAAAACTGGAGAGTACAGAAACCTAAGATAGCCAAATAGTGTATAGAAGAAAATTCCCAGCCACTACCAACCTATCCCCCAACCAAAGGAAGCAAGGACCTAGAAGCAGCTTTGGCCTATAGGAACAATAAAAGAGAAATCTCACCCAGGGTCACCTATTCAAGACAAGGTGATCCAGTATACCCCAGTGCATTCATCAGAGTCATGGGACAATAGCCAGGGAGCCAACAAGGCCACCTAGGGTCACTCTCCACAGCCAAAGAGTGACAAGGAACTCAGGCACTTCACACAAGATCTCAAGAGTTTGCCCATGTCCTTGATGTTCTCACACAGTGTCACTAACTTCAGTAAGAAATCACTAAGTGCCCCAGTGTCTACACCATGGAGGCACTCACACACAACTATGACATTGAATATGGCATAAGTACCCACATGGAAACTATACTACTGCATCTACCAGAACCAATACTAAAACACCCTACTCAAGAGTTAACATAAAACACATTTACAGGAGGAAATCTCTCTTCAAAGTCCATTCCAAAGAAATAGAAGCAACTGCTGTACTGGATAACTAGACATCAATGAAGAGAGACTAAACATATGAAAAAAATGAGGAAAATGGCATCACCAGAGGAATACAAAAATTCTCATGTACCAGACCCTATAGAGCAGGAAACCCCTGAAATGTCTGGAAAGGAATTCTGAGTAACAAAGAAACTCAGTGAGATACAAGAAGACTTAGTTAGACCACACAATAAAATGAGAAAAACAATCCAGGACATGAAGGAAGAAATTTAAAAGACATAAATACCTAAAAAAGAATGTACTAGAACTCTTGAAACTGAGAGACATCCAATGAAATAAAAACAACAATATATCAGAGTGTAAGCAGCAGGCTAGAGCAAGTATAAGAAAGAATTTCTGATCTCGAAGACAGTCTTTTAAAAATAAATCAAGATGACAAAAAAATATTTTTTTTAAATGAAGAGAATCTAAAAGAGATAGCAGACCAATTTAAGTGCGCAAACATTCAAATCATGGGTATTCTGGAGGGAGAGAAGAAAAGAAAAGCCATTGAAAAGAAATTCAATGAAATAATACTGAAAAACTTCTGCCAGACACAAATACTGTACCCAGCAAGGCTATCCTTCAGAAACAAAGGGGAAATAGTGTATTTCCCAAACAAATGCTGTGGGAGTTCACTACCACATGACCAGCTCTACAAGAAATCCTTAAGAGAGTCCTGCATCTGGAACCCAAAAAAATGATAATCACCAACATATACACCCAAGAAAGAACAAACACCACTGGTACAGCAGATATGCAAATGAGAAAGAGAAAGAAACTACACCATACTGCCTCAAAAAATCAACGAACACTGAAGACAAACAATAAAAGGGGAAGAAAGGAAAAAAAATATTTAAATCAACCATACCGAAAGCAATTAAATATCATAAGTAAGACAATACCTTTCAACAACAACCCCAAATGTAAATTGATTAAATTCCCCACTCAAAAGACACAGACTGGCCACTTGAATTGAAAAGCTAGACCCAACTACATGCTGTCTACAAGAGACTCACCTCACCATAGAGACACACTGAGTAATAGCGAAAGGATGAAAAAAGATATATCACACAAATGGAAACCTAAAACGAGCAGGAGTAGGTATTCTTATGTTAAATAAAATGGACTTTACACCAAAAACCATATAAAGTGTCAAAAAAGGCAATTATATAATGATAAAAGGAACTATACAGCAAGAAAACATAACAATCATAAATATATATGCACCTAACACCAGAGCACCCAGATATATAAAACAAACAGTATTAGGCCTAAAGAAAGAGATAAAGCCCAATACAATAATAGTCGGGTACCTGAACACCCTCTCTCAGCATTGGACAGATCATCTAGCAACAAAACAACAGAAAAACACAGGATTTAATCTATACTTTATACCAATTAGACTTGGCAAATATCTACAGAACTTTTCATCCAACAACTACAAAATATATATTCTTCTCATCATCATATGGAACATTCTCTAGGATTGACTACATTCTAGGTCACAAATCAAGTTTCAACAAATTTTAAAAAACCGAAATCATTTCAAGTAACTTTTCAGACCACAATGGATTAAAAGTAGAAATCAATAACAAATAAAACTTTGGAAACTATACAAACAAATGGAAATCACACAACATGTTCCTGAACAATGCATGGGTCCAAAAAGAAATTAAACAGGAAATCAAAAAAATTTCTTGACACTAATGAAAATAAAAACACATTGTATCAAAACCTGTAGGATACAACAAAAGCAGTACTAACAGGGAAGTTTATTGCAATGAATGCTTATATCAAAAGAACAGAAACATTTCAAGTCAAGTAAACCACCTAACATTACTCCTCAAAGAACTACAAAATCAAGAATAATCCAATCTCAAAATTAGTAGATGGAAAGAAAAAACTAAGATCAGAGCAGAAATAAATGAAATAGAGACCCCCAAAATGATACAAAAGATCGAGGAAACAAAAAGTTGGTTTTCTTGAGAAGATAAACAAAATAGAATGACTAGAAAAAGAAACAAGACACAAATAACAAAAACAGAAATGAAAGAGAAGACATTACAACTGATAGCACAGAAATACAAAGAATCAGTATAGACTACTATAAATAACCATACACCAACAAATTTAAAATCCTGGAGGAAATGGATAAATTTCTGGACACATGCAAACTATCAAGACTGAACCAAGAAGACACAGAAAAACTGAACAGAAAGGTAACAAGCAATGAGATTGAAGCAAAATCGGCAGTCTCCCAACAAAAAAAAAGAAGCCCAGGACTGTATGGCTTTACTGTTGAATTCTACCAATCATTCAAAGAGGAATTAATACCAATTATCTTCAAACTCTTCCAAAAAATTGATACAGAGGCCATTCTCCCAAACACATTCTATGAGGCCAGCATCGCCTTAATACCAAACCAGACAAATATACCAAAAAAAAAAGAAAATGATAGGCAAATATCTCTGATGAAAATAGATGCAAAAATCCTCAACAAAGTATTAGCAATCAGAATATAGAAACACATCAAAAAATTATATACCATGATCAGGTAGGATTCATTCCAGAGATGCAAGGATGGTTTAACATATGCAAGTCAATACATCACATCAGCAAAATCAAGGACAAAAACCATATGATTATCTCTATAGATGCAGAAGAAGCATTTGACAAAATTCAAGACCCTCTCATGATAAAGACTCTTAGCAAATTAGGTACAGAAGGAAAGTATCTCAACAAAATAAAAGCCATATATGACATCCCACTGCCAATATCATCCAAAATGGGGTAAAGCTGAAAGTTTTTCCCTTAAGGACAGGAACAAGACAAGGATGCCCACTCTCACCCTTATCAACATAGTTTTGGAAGTACTAGCCAGAACAATCATATAAGAGAAAGAAATAAAGGGCATCTAGACTGGAAAAGATGAAGTCAAACTGTCCCTCTCTGAAAATGACATGATCCTATATACAGAAGAACATAAAGGCCATAAAACAAGCAACGTTTAGAACTTATAAACAATTTCAGTAAACAAAAGTCGGTAGTGTTTTTATACTCCAGTAACAAACTAGGAGAAAAAGAAATCAAGAAGCAAGCCATTTACAACAGTCATCAAAAAAATGAAATACCTAGGAATCAATTTAACCAAGGAGATGAATGACCTCTACAATGAGAACTACAAATCACTTCTGAAAGAAATTAAAGAGGACCCAAAAAGATGGAAAGACATTTCATCCTCTTGAATTGGAAGAATTAACATTGTGAAAATGTCCATACTACCTAAAGCGATCTACAGATTCAATGAAATCCCCCTAAATACCAATGACATTCCTCACAGAAACAAAACAAAACAAAAATCCTAAAGTTCATATGGAACAATGAAAGGCCCTGGAGAGCCAAAGCAATCTTGGGCAAAAAAAAAAAAGTAAAGCTGGAGGACCACCTGACTTCAAGCAATACACAACATGTCATGGTACTGGCATAAAAACAACACTCAGACCAATGGAAGAGAAAAGAGAACCCATAAATCAACCCACATACTTATAGCCAATTAATCTTTGACAAAGGTGCCAAGAACATATATGGGGAAAAAACTGCCTCTTCAATAAATGGTGCTGGGAAAACTGGTCATCCATATGCAGAAAAATGAAACTAGATCCGTATCTTTCACCATATACCAAAATCAACTCAAAATGGATTAAAAACTTAAATACAAAAACTGAAACCATAGAACTCTTAAAAGAAAACATAGGGGAAACACTTCAGGATGCAGTACTGGGCAAAGACTTTATGAATACGACCCCAAAAGCACAGGCAACAGAAGAAAAGGTAAACAAATGAGATTATGTCAAACTAAAAAGCCTCTGCACAGCAAAAGAAATGATTAACAGAGCAAAAAGACAACCTACAGAATGGGAGAAAATATTTGCAAACTAGGCATCGGACAAGGCATTAATATCCAGGAAATAAAAAGAACTGAAACAACTTAACAGTAAGAAAATAAGTAACCCAATTAAAAAGTGAACAAAGGAGCTGAACAGGTATCTCTCAAAGGAAGATACGCAAATGGTCAACAGGTACATGAAAAAATGCCTCAGCATCACTCAGCATCAGGAAAATGCAAATGAAAAACAAAGTGAGATATCATCTGACCTCGGATAGACTGGATATTATCAAAAAGAGAGAGAATAGCAAATGTTGGCGAGGATGCAGAGAAGGGATCCCTTCTACACTGTTGATGGCACTGTAAAGTAATGCAGCCTTTATGGAAAACAATATGGAGGCTCCTCAAACAACTATGGATAGAACTACCATATCATCCAGCAAACCCACTACTGGCTATACACCCAAAGGAATGAAAATCATCATGTGAAGAGATACCTGCACTCTCATGTTTATCACAGTTCTATTTACAGTAGCCAAGAGTTGGAACCAACCTAAATGTCCATCAACAAATGACTAGATAAGGAAAATGTGGTTAATATACATGATGGAATAGTACTCAGCCATAAAAAAAAAAAAAGAATGAAATTCTACCATTCACAGCAACATGGATGAACTTAGAGAAAATTATGCTAAGTGAAATAAGCCAGGCACAGAAAGAGAAATACCTCATGCCCTCACTCGTAAGTGGGAGTTTAAAATAAATAAAGAAACAAAGAAAAGAAAGCAAGGAGGGAAAGAAAGAAGGAATGAGAGAAGGAAGGAAGGAAGGATGGAAGGAAAGAAAGGAAGACAGACAGAAGGAAGAAAGGAAGAAAGAAGAAAACCAATCACAATAATATGTTGAACTTTCAAAAAAGAGAACAGAACTGTGGTTATTAAAGTTGGGAAATAGGGAGGGGGAGGGGGACTAGCGAGAAAGTGGTTAAGGTTCACTAAGATTGATTACATTTTGTAAACATAAGTATACTGATTATCCTGATTTAATCAGCACATATTGTACACAGGTATTTATATTCTAATCTGTACCCCACAAATATATATAATTAATTATGTTTCAATAAAAAACTGTCAGTAAATAAATAAAATAAAAATAGGCCGTGTTTAGTGCACGTAACTCAGATGTTAAAAGTGTCCATGAAATAGGACATGGTAACAGAAATGACATTAAATATGTCCATGATGTCTTGCGCCCTTTTTGATGAAAGCCACCATGCTCACATACACGGCAGTGAGAAGTTGCTGTCAGTGATCCCTCTGAAATAAGTCTTTTTGCTTTGTTATCATAGGAGTTGCTGCCCTGACCACCCAAGATTGACCGCTACTACTAGGCACTTAGTAAGCTATCAATAAATAGTAACTATTATTTTATTATCATAATGATATGTAGCAAAAATGAACTGTTATCCTATTTTATAGCACTAATCTCACTGCTTTGTAATTTATAAATCTGTCTGATGTAGTAGTGGAAAAAACAAGTTAATGGAGTCAGACAGACTTGCTTCAAATCTTAACTGTCACTTATAATGTAGACTTGAACAAATCATTTAATTCCTCTGAATTTTAGTTTTATTATGGATGAATTTGGAGTTATAATAGTTCTCAATTTTATTATAAAAATTAAAGGCAACAGTAAACCTAAAACATTCTTCAGAGTACCTATCATAGAATAAGAGCTCAGTAAATAATGGCTATTGTTATTAAAACTATCTGTTTATATCTGTCTCCCTTATTTGAATGTTGGCTCCTTAAGAAGAGAGACCTCTCCATCTTGTTAACCCTTACTCCAGTCAAATCCCTGGCTCAGACAGGCTTTCAAATTTTAAAGATAATCTATTATGAAGTAGAACATTATGTATATAATTACACCCATATTGCTGCCTTTGTTGGGACTGAGCTCCTGCACTAGGCTCCAACTGACTAAACCAAAATGGAGTCACTCATACTAAGGTTCCATGTCACCAAACTTAAACTAAGTTGTTCATCTGACCTTGTAAGAAATCAGGAGAGAGATGATAGCCAAATTCTCAAACAGGCCAGTTTTAGCTGGCATGATAAGGAAGTCTCTGCTTTACCCCTTACAAGGAAAGTAATCTGAAGTAACTTGATGATAACTAACCTGCTTTTTGTATTATGCTGTTTCCTTGTTCCTACTCTAGCAACCTAATAAAAACTGACTATTCTGCCATGCCCAGTGGAGTAACTTTTCTAAATCTTTAGATGAGATGCTGCCTGATTCATGAGTTGCTAATTAAAGCTAATTAGATAGTTAAACTAAATTTGTTGTAATTTTGTTTTTTTAACACACACACACACACACATATCTATATTTCCCCTTTTGCATATTATTAACTTCCCCAATAATTTAGGAACATGCTTTGTATTTTTTTTCTAATTCTAAGTCTTTGGCTATCACTATGTCTGTTGACTAAACAGTTGTATTTGTTAAATTACTCTAAATACTAAAATACAATTAGTATAACTAAACAAATTATAAAAGAAAGTAGTTTGTAAATTGATGACATACCTTAAAGAATAAATGAAAAGAATCAAAAAATTCAACTATTTAACTATATGTTTAAACTAATTTCATGCCTAATTTGGCCATAATATGGTTGCACACTCCTTTTAAACCCTGTTTATACCTTAAAGGTAAACATCTTCCTACTGGCATTGAAACTACACAATTATTTTTCTATATCCATATATAAAATACTGCAACATGACAACACTTTGTAATAAAGACTTTAACAAATGCGTAGGATTGCCACAGCAAATGCAGCCAAATATTAAAGATTGTATCTTTTTGGTAGCTCTTCCTCAGAGTACTAGAGTGTGTAAGAAACTAGAGGCTAGTCCCCATTATGCATCACAGGATATTGTCACATCCACACTGTACATCTGTCTCACAGAGCTGACTAGCAGAGTAATTACTGCTGAGATAAGCGTTTTCTGGAATATATGCAATTAATTCTCCTGAAGAAAGGAGGAAAGTAGCCTGACAGTTCAATAATGTTTAAGTATACCTAATCTATTTCTTTTCTGTTCCTAATGTTTCCTAAATACGAGAAAGAAAAAAGATTTGAAAGTACTTACAGCTGTCTGTTCTTATGTAAATCATCCAAGGGCCTGTAATATTCTATCTTAAAATGACTGGCATGAAATAATACCATAAATTATAATAGAATGTAGAGCAAGTGGGGAATTACTTTTAAGATGAATTCAGGATATGATTTTCATGCAGAAAGAATGTTTCTCTTTTCAAGTAGGAATTAGTCTGTTATTAGAGCTTTAAGGGCATAAGATTTTATTCAATTTGATTTCTGAATATATTTTTAAACCAAATCAAAATTACTCTTGTCCTAGATTTGTGATAAAGTGCTATTTAGCCATATGTATTTCTTAGAGTCTTATATTTTTAGTTTCCCTTTTTTATTATGCTTAATAGTCTGATTACACATAATGCCACACTTTCAGTTCTTCAATTGCCTTCAATTTTTCAAAAATCATCAATTCTATATGCACCTTTATGTAGCTCCTTGCTTTGCTATTCAAATGTGAACAAATGAACTGAGAGCCTGGCTTACATTTAAATAAATTCAATGGTATTTTAAAGGGCTGGGAAGAAATAATTGTTTCTATGTTTACATATAGTCAAGTAAAGAATATAATTTTCAGTAATTGCTTTGAGTGAGAACAAAGAAGATTGAATTACACAAAAAGTTATATTTTCTTTAACCTCTACATGACCTGGCTTTCTTTAGTTAATCTTTACATTATGGAAGGTAAAAGTGCTCAACTCAATGATGTACCTACTGCACTGGACACCTGAAACAGGTTATTTTTAACACTTTCCTCTTCTATAAGAAAAACTTATGATTAAGTAATACTCATGACATTAAATTAATATTAGTGTTGGGAAAATAGAATAATTTAATCAGGTCTCCTTGCCTTGAGTCCAGTTGGGGGTGGTGCAGCACATTCTTTGTAAACAAGTTGTGTGTGGGTGAAGTTAGTGTGAATGTACTGCACTGCCACTTGGCTGGTGTCTACTGCCTCGGGCGTCCACCATGTGTGGCCATGCTCTCCAACCTACAGCTTCCAAGGACCTGTTTGCCAGTTACCTCACTAATAGACCAGCATGTGAAGGGTTTGTGACCCAGTCTGGACAACAGGCTTGAGGTGTCTGTGAGCTCCAGACCCAGCCCTAGCTCAACAATTCGTGACCAGAAAAGAAATGCAGCTAATTTAAACTGTGTTTTATTCAACTTTGTAAATACAATTATGTCAAAAAGTAATAAGCAAGTTTTAGTAAACATAATACTTATTTAATAAAACAAGAGTCTGCAAAAGATACAATTTAGGCAACTACTAAATTGTGCCCCTGATGATACATTTTTTTAAATTAATGCATTAATTTTAAAACATACAATTAACATTTTAAACTGAAAATAAAGTTCAGTTTTGAAGATATTATTAAAATTCAGTAAAATGTTTAATGTATATACTGAAATTTCCAAGTATCACCCCCAAAATGTATACACAGCTCACTCTATTTTCTTGTTTTAAATCTTAAATATAAATAAATACTCCAAGTGCTTACATTAAAAATAGAACTTAAGTAATTCAAGTTCCATTTTGTCATCTTTACAATAACTACTCTCTCATTGCTTATTTTGAACCTATTGTAAATACATTAATATGTAGTACCACAGGTGTTAGAAACCCAAACTGAGTTTAAATGTAGCTGGAAGGTTTTGAACTGCTACAAACTTAACTCTCAAAATGCAAATTTGTAGCTGCTGAATCCCTGTACATGTTTTCACTTTATAACTGGAAGGTCTTCTAGTTAGCTTCCAATTAAAAACACATTGGAATTATAAGCTAGTATTGGTTACAAGTCAGACCCACTAAAAAAATCTTCTCAAGAAGGAGTTTTTTTATCATTGACAGTTTTTGAATTTTGACCCATGGTAACAGTAAATACATATGACTTTTAGTCAGTTTTATTACTGTTTTCAATAGTCAATGTATAGTTTCTAGAGTCAGTGTATCCCCTTACTGCTTAGCTTAGAAACATACAGTGGTTACAGTAACTGATAGACTTCTCTACCTTTTGAAGTATAAATGTTATGTTAGTAAATGGGAAGATTATGAAGGCAAACATGGGAAGTGTTTTTGATTTTGTTTTTAATTGTTTTAATGAAGGCTATATTAAAACATTTATTTATTCTTAGACTGAGCTAATAAACTTCCTCAGAAAATCTATTTTGTTTGGGGTGACCCACTTAAACTGGCCTTTTAAATTGAAATGTTATGCTTTTAAAAAAAATATGCTGTAAAAAGCTGTACCTTTTACTCAGATAAGCTAGAAAATGAATAAAAGAGTCCAGAGGGAAGAGTCTGAATGGTAGAAATCATAAAAGTTCAGAATCATAAATTACTGACAATTCACTTTTGCTAATGTGATCATCCATGAAAATTCATTTAATATTTTTGACAGAGTATATGTAATAGGTGTTCAAATTACTAGTTAAATAAAAAGTAAATTCATAGCATGGTATGAATATACCCTAATTCGGGCAATTAAAGTTCGCTCTTTACAGTCATAGGATTAACTATTTTTTAAATTTTTCTACTTAAATAATTTGAATCAATTCATAGTAAATACCAAGCACACTTTATTCAATTTCTGATATCATATGGGGCCCACTTTTCACCCACAGTGTAAAACTATAAAATTTCTGAAACCACTTACAAGATTAATAATCATTTGCAAGAACATATCCATCCTGCAGAAACACAAGGCTACACTTCACCATCAACATTTATGACAAATCTCTCAGATTTATTTTAGCCACATGAGGATAATACTTACAATGTCCCTCAGTTTCACACTAGTAATAAAATAACATGGCATTCTTTAATGCGACCTTCACTAAATAGCTGAGAAAAAGACTCTAAAACTATCTCATAAGGGAGGAAAATATTTGTCTTATGTCATTAAATTTAATAAATTAAAAATTATACTTAACTTGCAAATATTTTAGATACCTTTAGTTATTATAATTCAATCTGATTAAATATGTGTACTTTTAGCTTTTATGTTTAGACTTTGGTCTAAATCTATCCCGATGTATTCAATATCTTAAGAAAGAACATTAGTGAAATTCCTAAATCTTTGTGCTGGGCAAGAGAGTTATATTTCTAATATTCAAAACATCTAACATATTCTACAATGTAAACACAAATTTATATTTAAAAATATATATTCAAATATTTAGTTATCAAAAAAACCCTTCATATCATTCCTGATTCTAAATGTTAGTTTTCCTCCATGACCTCAATTAACTAATATCTTACCCAATCAACATGATGGTGAATAATTCTCATTGAGGTGTAAGTCATGGCTTTTCATATCATTTCCTACTCTGTTCTAATAACTCACAGTAGTCTTTAGCAATCATTTTGTCTGGGTTTTTGGTTTGTTTGCTTGATTTTATTCTCAGCTGTGGCTTTCCATCAACTAAAATCTTATAGAGAATAATGATATGTAAAGACAAAGTGATAACTACTATTGTTAAGTGGGGGTGGGGTGGGGTTCATGGACATCCACAAGATCCTTCTGATGTTCTTATTTCTTCCAACACACACAGATCACAGTATGAAACCACTAAACTCATCTAAATTATTAATTTACTTTCCAAAGAGATATGTTTGATTTTTTTTTCCAATTATAAAAGTAATATAGGGCCAAGCCTGTGGCGCACTTGGGAGAGTGCGGCGCTGGGAGCGCAGCGACGCTCCCGCCACGGGTTCAGATCCTATATAGGAATGGCCGGTGCGCTCACTGGCTGAGTGCCGGTCACAAAAAAGACAAAAAAAAAAAAAGTAATATATATTTGTTATTAAAAATGACATACTAACAAATTATATAAAGATAAATACTATTAATTATTCTAGACTTTCTAGGCACAAGTATTTTTCACATCATGTTATCCTATAATAAGCACTTCTAAAATCTGCCTTTCTCCCCACTTTAAAAACTGTATAAGCAATACAGTGTATAAATATACAAAATAAAATATATAATATTTAATATATAATATACTTCCATAAATATAAGTGCAATATAATTTATTTAGCGAATTCACTATTGACAATTATTTAACATTTTTCTATTTTTGTGATATGATGGTACTCTGGTTTGAATGGGTCACCCAAAATTCACGTGCTGGAAACTTAATTCCCAATGCAACAGTGTTAGGAGGTAGGGCCCAGGGGGAGGAATTTAGTGCAAGATGGCTTGACCCTCATAAATGGATTAAGACTTCTATAAAAGGGACTTGTGGGAATGGGACTGTACTGTTCTGCTCTTCTGTCATGTGAGGACGTAGAGTTTCTCCCCTTTGGAGGACAGGGCATTCAAGGTGCCATCTTAGAAGCAGAGAGACCGGGCCCTAACCTACCAGCACCCTGGTCTTAAACTTCTCAGCCTCTGGAACTGTAAGAAATAAATTTCTGTTTTTTATAAATTATCCAGTCTGTGGTATTTTGTTACAGTAGCACAAAACAGACTAAGCCATATGGTAATATTATTTGACAGTTGAAGAAATGAAGGCCCAGAGACCTGGAGAAAGAAGAATACCTAAATCCAGTTACATAGGCAATTAAGGTTATAGCTAGGGCTAGAAATTCATACCCTGATTTTCTGTATCACTATATTGACTGACTTTCCTCTTCAAGTAAAGAAAGGTAGGGCCAAAGGAAGAGGAAATGAAGACATCCTTCCTTTAATCTATTTCTTATTTTAATCTTCTAACTCAATGTAAAGCTGATCAAACCCGGTGTAAGCCTCAGGGCCTCATGCAATATGGCTGCCACTAAACTCTTGCTAAGAAGTGCACTGATGAGGGGAGGAAGGGAGTGTTGCAAAACAGAATTACCGGTTTGCATTTGCCCATCAGAGGGTGCATGAAGAAAGAGTTTCAAAAGAAGATGGTATCCTGAATACTTTTCCCTGACATCATCCTCTCCCAAGTTCAAGCTAACTACTTCTGAGCTGAAGCAGAGGCTGTGGCAGGAAGGCAAAATTTGAAGGCACCTGTGGGAGAGTTCATGCTTTGACAGGTGTTGGGAGAAGGGGCAAGCTCAAGACTTTGTTCTCCTCTGGGCTTAACCGGAGCAACTGAGCAGGCAGCCAAGACTCCTGGGGTAAGGATGAGAAATCCATGGTTGCAGAGAGAGCATTTCTAATGGAATACATGTACCCTTGCAAGGAAGAGTAATACTTTTCCTGATTTCTGATCCTAGAAGGATCTACAGGGTATGTTTGACTAAGAAAAACTACAGAGCAGCCACCCAAATTGGCCATGGTGCTCTAAAAATTGTAGTTGAGGTTCTCTATTAACATGATATCAAAAAAGAAGACTGATGATTAAAATTCTTCAAATTTGTCTTTGTCCCTAGCCAACAGAGAGAGGCTGACTCTCTCGTGTCTTTGACCATTTGTGGGTCAAGTTTTCCAAAATTTTTACCTGAGTACTGAGGATGAATACAGAACTGAACAAGCAAAAGAAAGTAATAGTGCATCTTACAAATACCAAAGACCCTAGAAAGGAAGAATGAGCAAAACACCAAGGACAGGTCACTACAAGTGACCTACAATTTGTCATTGTAAAAGACAAATGACAAATTAACAACAACAACAAAATACTAAGTATATTTAGTGGTACATAATTAAAGCTTCAAAGTATTTTCCAGAATTAAAACATAATTTCTCAATTTGAATATTTAATAGACTATACAAGTATATTCATTGTTGAGAATCAAATTAATAGCTTAGACTATTAGTGGAAGAAATAGCTCAACTAAAGATAAAACTGTTTAATAATACTAAGAAAAATGAAAGCAATTTGAAGGACAGATCTGAAGCCAAACATGAAAATAAAAGGAGTTACAGGAGGAAAGAGATTATATAATTTACAGGAAGACTTGAATGGGTTGAATAGGATAACTAAATACTAGTCGAAATTAATGAAGAAAAGTAATGAAATACACTTAGGTAAATCATGGAAAAATGCTATGTGCAGCTCCTAAATCTAAAAACCAGTGGAATGTTGTATCTTAGGAATAAAGGACGAAGACCTAAAAACCCTATTCTTACACATGCTATCTGTATGAGTTAGCTCAGGCTGCTGAAATGATATACCACAGACTGGGTGGTTTAAACAACAGAAATTTATTTTCTCACAGTTCTAGAGGCTGGAAGTCCACGATCAGAGTGTCAGCATGACTTGGTTCTGGTGCGGGCTCTCTATCTAGCTTGCAGACAGTTTCCATATCTCTGTGTTCGCATATGGCCTTTGGTCAGTCCTTATAGGTCAAGACAGACTGACAGAGAGACCAGCAGAGAGAGACAGAGAAATATCTCTTCTACTTCTTATAAGGCCACCATCCTATCAGAGTAGGACTTCATTTAACCTTACTTACTTCCTAAAAGCTCCATCTCCAAATACAGTCACATTGAGAGTTAGGGCTTCAACACATGAATTTTGAGGGGACACAATTCAGATCATAGCAGTATCCTTTATCCTTTAAGGTAAAGAAATAGTCAAAGATTAAGAGATTACATCATTAATACTACATATGAAGGAAACACTTGAAAAAGGATTATAACTAAATCATAAATGAATCAGAAGAGACCATAACATGGAGAAAGACACAGAGGAGAGGAAACAGTGAAGAGTAATAAGTTGTACAGTATACATTATTTAAATCTAAATGGGTAATAATACTATGACTGGGAATTTGCTACATAAACTACAAATAAGTATTCTTGAAAGAGAAGAAATATGTTTCAAAGGAAAACCAACTAAAAGAACTGTAATCACTAAAAGTTCTAAACAAAGTTCAGGAAAATTGATATAAATTTCTAGGGATGAGAGAAGGGGGAGGAAAGTTAAAACTTTAAGACCTCATTTGATGGGATTTAACTTGAGAAGATAATTTCAAATGTTGTTTGATTTATTGCAATTTTTTTTGAACATGTTTTAAAAGACCAATACAAGTTATAATTTATTATCAGCATCAAAAAATACTATTTATATAGCCCATGTCACAACGGTAAGACCAGCCAGTGCCCTTCACTATACCTTGTAGTGGTGCAGAGGAGATCTTGTCCGATCATAAAACAGTTGGGGGTAGATGTGCACACGGTGGCACATGCACTTCCTTTCTGTTTACCATACAACAAACTCCTGGCTACAGAATATATTTCTTGTTTTCTCCAATTAGTTGCCCCACCATATGTACAACTATAGGACACTCTGATGTTCTAACATTTAATACCCATTTCAACATCATAAAATAATTGCAAACGACTATTTTAATCTGTTGAAAATGAGTAAAGCTCACCAAGGGAAGCGATGCATGAAAATTTTAGAGATCATAATTTCAGACTTCTTGATATTGTTCCTAAGAGTAAAAACTGCTTGTTGTATTTTTTTTTTTTTTAAGAGAATAGGAAGGGATAAGTTGAAAGTGTAGCTGTGAAATACATTCACTTTGGAAATGCAGTTAATATTGTGAATAGTTTGCTCAAACACTACTGGTATATAATATAAAATCAAAATTATTATTTTGAGTATTTAAGTATATCTATGCTTTGTAAAATCTACTAACTCTCTAGCAGGAAAGAAGAGTTGAACCAAGGTAATAATTCTGAAATAATAAAGTAGAAAAAGCGATAATTTTTGAAATGTGCATGTAGTGCTTGCAAAAGAACTAAAACAGAACTTTTTGATTGCTCACAACTGTAATCTTAAACAGACACAAGCACCAAGAATTGTGTTATGGACTGAATTGCGTCCCCCTGCTCCAATTCATATATTGGAGCCCTAACCTCCAATGTGATGGTATTTGGAGATGGGGCCTTTGGGAAAAGGTCAGATTTAGAAAAGGTCATGAGGGTGAGGCCCTCATGATGGGATTAGTGCCATTGTAAGTGCAATATACACTGCAGCACTTCTCTCTCTCTCTCTCTCTCTCTCTCTCTCTCTCTCTCTCTCTCTTTCTCCATGTGCATGCACCAAGGAAAGACCTTCCAAGCATAAAAATACAGTTTGCGAATAGCTATAATCCAAGGAAAGGCCAATCCCTTCTGCAGGACTTTCGTTTTTTCCTGGGTATCTATAAAAAGATGTTTATACTATAACATATAATTTCATTGTTGCTATAATTTAATCTAATACCCCTAAAGGGGACATTTGGCAATATCTAGAGGGTGCTACTGGCATCCAGTGGGGAGAGGCCAGGAATGCTGCTAAACATCCTATAATACACAGCACAGACACTTACAACACAATGTCAGTAGTGCTGTTGCTAAGAAACTCTGCTCTAAAAACAAAGAAATAACTGAAAATATTGCATTTAAAAACACTTCTTTTGCCCCTAACCCAGTCTACCACTGACTTTTTTTTTACAACTGCTGAAACTATCACACTGAGGCTAAATAAGTACACTAATAAATAATTATTTTTTAAAAACTTTCTTAATTATTGGATATAAAACCTTTCGAGTTATAATTACATCTAAATTTGTTCTACAATGTACATGCAGATAAAATCGCTTATGCTAATAGCAGTGGTCAAGAAATGAAAAGCCCAGGACACTTAATAGAAAACTAAACTACTTCTAAATTATTACAGATTATGAATCTATATCATAATAAGGTACAGCTAAGCTACTTTTTTTTGAAATTCTTAAATTCAGGTAAATATATACATTTAGGTAAAATATAAACAAAAAGTTTAATCTCCACCTGACCAAATGTCAGAAGTTATTTAGTACCAGGATCAGAAGTACCTCAGTTTTCCATAGGTCCAAGTGCTTTGTATGGCCCTATGTGATTGCCACCTTCCACCCATGCTCTAAACACAGTTTTAATGACGCCTTTTAAGAGTGTATCTTCTTGCTTAAATTCTTAAGTCAGCACTTATACACTTTTCTCCTTTGCTACAGTTCTCTTTAATAAAACAAAATGTATTTTCAAAACTTAACATTTTCCTTTGTTGAAATAGTCAAGATGATTATGCAAACTACATAGCACAAAATTAAAATGGTAACTTGACTGTTATCTGCAGAATTTTAGAGGCTAAGTAGCCAATTTGGGTAATTCAAGTTTAAAGAAAAGCAAAAAACACGCTTGTGCCTCATTTTTGTATGTCAGACAACAAAGAACTTTTTTTGGAGGAAGGGATGTGGAATTACTTTAATTATAGCTATATAGCATTGGCTCTGGAAGTAATCATTTTATTTCTCATTTCATTCAACAAACGAAGGTCTGATTTCTTGTATATGCTATGTTTTAAATCTGATCACAACTAATTTTAAGGAGAAAAATACTTCTGAGTTAATTATCTAAAATAAGCACTCTCTGACCAAGTGAATGAATAGATACTCTGCTATGGTAAAATTAGTGATTCTACCCAATTTTAAATAAATATACATAAGATATTTATTCAACTCAAAGATATTTTTGTATGCCGCATAAGAAAAGCTTGCTTACATAATATATATCTAGAGGGCTATATTAAATGTACAAATGATTTCATTATGCAATATACAAAATTTATATTATAAATATAGTACTTATACACTTATAAAAGGTAGTTTCCAGTAATGCAAGACATGCTTATTTTGTCTGTAATGTTATTGCTATTTTAAGTCCTAGTTTACAGGTCTTCTAAAGTCACAATAATATGCTTATGGGACCAATAATTAGCATCAACCCAGTTATAGAACACAGTCTAAATAAAGGTCAAGTTTCAGTGAAAACACTGTCGGCTGTGAAGAGTTGATAAAATATGCTCTAAATTTGTGTGATATCTCACTAATATGTTATTCTCAAAAGCTTGATGTTCTATAAGTCTGCTTTGTCATTTAATTATATTCAATAATTACAAAATACACCATTGTTAGTGTAGTCAAATTTGAACTAGTCATAAAAAATATTTTTGACTAGGATTTGTTTTTTGATCTTGATAATGAGTCAAGGTGTCTTTTATAGTATAGTAATTTTTTATTTCACTGGCATTGTAAGAACTCTTGATGAATCAAAAATAATCATTTCTCACTCCTTTCTATTTAATTCTTGTTTTAGAGTATGATCTTTTTTGTGTTTATATCCAGAGTCACATGGTTTATTGCAAAATATTCTTCATATCATACATCAATTGAAAACATATACTTAGAAAAATAATACCCATTGTTTTTCCTGTTGCATACCAAATGTGTTTTCACGTTATGAAGGTATAATTCCTTATATATTTTTAGATGTTACATTAAAAAACCACACCCTGAAAACATGGAGTATATATATTTTATACTTCCATAATTTTTATATTTTGGGGAATTACATATAAACAAAAAGTCTCAGGTTAATTCATTTTTGATAGCTTTATGAAAATAAAAAGTAAAATCTGTTTTTGTTTGTAAGATTATTGAGTACTTTGCTTCATACTATGTGATTGTGCTTCTTCGTATAGCAGTATGGAGTTAAATCATTCACTTTACAAAATACAATGTGACCTTAGCCTTCAAGATTTTTGATAGATGCAACGGACATGTCTAAATCTGATTCGGTGATCTGTTTCTGGAATTTTATAAATTCCACATATATTAGAAAACATTCTTGCTATTCTTCAGCTTGTCAAAGATCTACAGTTTTTACTACTCTAGGATTATAAAATTGATAATCAAATTGAATTACAATGTTTATAAATAATAACGTGTTAATTAATAAGGGTTTTTAACAAATAACTTGCAAGGAAAGTACAGTCTGTGGGCCAAATATTTTTATCACTTACCAGCTCTTCCTGAAGTTGGGAAATGAGTTCATCCCTCTCTTTCAGCTGCAGCTTGAGCATCGAGCATTCATCTTTCATTATATCCTATAAAAACATCAAAGAGACGGCATTGTAGGCTTAGCCCTTTCACTTTGCTCCTGATAAGGAAAGTCAGCTTCAATCTGTGGGAGATAATTGCATCTGACTAATGAAACTCAAATTTCCTCTGCAGTGTGATATTCTTAATAATATATTCTAGGATGCAAAAAAAAGCATATCCAAAAATGTTGTTATGCTATACATGATAGTGTATGTGTACATATACAATATATGTTTTCTCTTACATATTTTTTCCTTTTGGTATCCGTTTATCCATTTTGTTGCCTAAGACAGAAACCCAGGAGTCATTCTAGATTCTTTCCTCTTGTTTTTGTGCATATGTGATTAGTGGAATAAAAATAACTATACTCTAAAAGAGATACTTTAGCATTTGTTTCCCTGCTGGAATTAAATGTTAATTCTCAAACCAATGGCCCTGTTACAATCTTCACCTTGAATGATGTCCCTGTAACATTCATCCCTTTCACTAGAGTGCATTCTGTGGGCATCGAGTCTTCTCGCTTTGCACGTACATTCAGCCATGCACTGTCACTGCGTACACAATATATCAATATCCATGGTCTCTTCTACTCTCTGCTGGGAACTCCCAGACACAACTACTAAATCTACCTCATAAATACAACTACTAACTGAATATATAATCAGCATTGTCTCACAGACATTTCAACTCAACATTCAGCTCAGTGTCCTCTTCTCCTGTTCTAAGATTTCACTTCTGGTTATTTCCCCATTATCTTTTTATTTCCTTAAATAATAGCCAGGAAGCCATCCTATACTCTCAGCCTCTACCCTATTTGAACTAAATCTAATACCAAATTATTTCATCGCTGCTTCCTTAATATTTCTGGGACTCATTCTTTTCTATTCCTCATTGACTTACTCTAGGTACTCAATGCTTCTTCCACGAATACCTACAATACTCTCTAGAGTGGTTTTCCCTGTTCTTGTCTCTATTACTTTCCCTATTTGGCAGAGACATTTTTTCTAAGTGGGAATTAGCCCCCTTTCTAATTTAACAGCTAATCATCTCTTTCAGAAAAAAGGTCAAAACTCTTCAGCATAGCATGTTGTGTCCTTCATTATTGGTTATTTACTTATTTCTGAAGCTTCAAATTTTTGACTTCCAACCTCCTCACAACCTTTGCTCACTCCTACAGAGTTGAAATGCAATGTTGTTTCATGTCTCCTCACCTCACACATTCACATCTCTGGACTTTACTGCCTTCTACCCATCGCATCCCCGTATCTCCCACAATATCTCATGCTCAAAGATACATATCAAGAATCACTCCTTATCCCACTAGGAAACTTTCCCTTGCTGGCTGAGCTACATATCCCTTTGCGGTGAGGAGGTGCTCTGTAGTGTCCCAACCATACACCATTTCATACAGTACTTCAAGCGTTTCCTTGTTCCTCAGCCTCATTGGACTAGTCCTCCCATTCCCTTCACTTGAGCATATAGACTATTTCATTAGCATATCATCAGCACCAAATATAGTAATTGACATAAATAAGATGCCTGAATTCATTTGCTTCCCATAAAGTTACCAAATAAATAGTATAAATATTAGGACAATAACCACTTTCTCTTCTGAGCTGACAAGGAAGAAAACAGCTAAGGGATTAGAGAAAATAGAACATGTATTTATTCTAGTTTTCATGGTGTTAATAATTTCTACTTCCTCTACTATGAGCAATACAGAATGTACAGTTCTAATTTGTTAATATCTCTTTTCCTTCACTGATGACCAGCTTAGTTGGAAGACGCCAATTATCTGCCAATTTCTTCTCTTCTAGTAGTCCTATTTCTTCCTTAAATCATGGGTTTTAATGAACAGAGTTTATATACATTGTCTTTAAGATTTATTCTCACAGATTCTAAATATTACTGTTAATGACAAAAGCTTCAACTTGTTTCACGTTGCAAAGGAAATATCAGTGTACTGATATACTGAGAAGGTGGGTAAAAGAATAATTATGTTTCTTAGAATCAGGGAGATCTGGGATCAAATCCTTGCTACTACAAGGAACTAGCCATGTGGCTCTGTGCTAGTTACTTAACTTCTCCGAGCCCCATAGAAATTTCTGTGGAGGTTGATGATGACACCAGACTATAAACTACCCGATGACAAAAACTCTTCTGTATTAGTACTTATATTCCCAAATCTTGCATAATATCTCACTTCAGTTAATTCCCCTCATAGAATAAAACATTGTCACAGGTTGTTTAGTTAGAAATCAAATACTGATATGATGTTAAAGGTACAAAGGGTTTATTGGAAAAGGAGAATAAAAGGAAAAGTGAAGTAAAAGGGGAAGAATCAAGACTGGGTGGTAGACAGTAGGACTATGATTTATAGTGACAAATTCTCCGTCAGCTAAACAAGGAGCTCCAGTGCCAAGATTACCTGTTAGAGGAATCTCATGTTGAAGAAAACTAGGAAGACTCTTACACCACTCCCTTATTCAGTCATGGATTGGGGAATGCCTTGAGAACAGCTAGATCTCAGCCACCACTACCTTCTTCAGGCATTGTTTCAAATCACCCAGTAGTGAGCTTGGACTTCAGCTGGAAAGCTGAGGCAGACCCTGAAGGAGCTAACAGCTGGAAGTGGTCAGTTAATCACACTCCTTTCAGCTGGTCGGTGAGTTCTTTTTTGAAAGAGGATCTGAAACTCAGCCTGTGTCCACTACAATTGTTTTTTGTTGATTAATTATCAACAGTATTTTTGTATTAGTTAATTACCATTTTGTTGACTAATTAGTTTAAAATGGAAGATATGCCTATATTGTGGCTACTAGGAATTGTAAAGAAACTTGGTTTTCCAAAACTAAGCTCACTTTAAAAATTCTCAGACTTTATTCCTGGGGAAATTTTTCAAGAAGTTTACAATCTCACAACTTTAAGCCAGGTAGATGCTGATGCATCATTTGCATTAATTAATTAAATATTATATATTAAATATTTACTATATGGCATCAGAAGACAATCTATAAAAGCCTTTTCTATGAATGACTTTGCAAATGAATTTCAGTTACCCAGCATTTTGTTTTTAGTTGTTATATATAAATGTGGCATCATTTACATAAGTATCTAACACAAAAAATGAAAGCCCTTGAACAACACTCTCAGATGAATGTTGATAGCAATATTCCTTCAGATATTCTTATTACATTTGCAAAGTTCTAGAACATATTTGGCAAGATGATATATTGAGTTAGAAATCATATTGATGTTTAGAATTAACAGAATTTTAATATTCTTGGTTTTCAAAATAAAGTTATTCCATTAACCTGTAGGTTAATGTGACCAATTTAAGCCATGCTTTTTAAAATACACATTACTCATAGATAGGAAAGCATATGATTTAATAATTATGACATCCTCTGTTTCTCATTCAAGTATAATTAATTTTAGGACTAAAATTAAATTCTATTATTTCCTAAATTCCATAATTATTCATAAATATGGAACTCAGTATAGTAGATTAAAGATGGCTGTAAATCCTTTGCTACTACTAAGAATCTAATGTTCCTCTTCTTGGATCTGGACTGGTCTTATTGACTTATATGACTAATAGAATATGATGGAAGTAACTCTGAATGACTTTCAGAGCTAGGTCAGTAAAGGCTTTTCAGCTTCCACAATGGCCTCATAGAGTGCTCCCTCTCAGGTTATTCCTTTTCAGATATAAACAGCAGCCATGCTGAGAAGCACAAACTACATGGAGCTTCCATTGACAGTCATATATGAACTCCCAAAGGACACCCACTATCAATTGCCAGCCATGAGAATGAGCAATCTTGGACATCCAGCCTGGTGGAGCCTTCAGGTGACTTAAGCCCTGGTCAACACCCCTCTCTAACTACCTGAGGAACCCTAGGCTGGAACAGCCCAGTGGAATCATTTCCAAATTCCTGACCCAACAAAATTGTGAACCAAAAAAATTGTAGTTTTAAGCCACTAAGTTTTGGTGATTTGTTACAGCGATCACCAGAACATATAAACAAACTCCAAATTATTATAATTGGAATTAGTGTAAATTATGTCTAATTATAGTTGCACAAAAATGTATACAGCTAATTTTAAAAAATATATTTTGTGCGTTAATTTTCAATTTTTGTGATTTAAGTTATATTTAAGCTGATTTTCGAATAGCTCTTTTTAAGCATATCAGGAATATTTATGTTCTTATATGACCCACTAAAGAATCTGAAATACAGATATAAAAATTACTTACAATGTATTTTATTCCTACGCTTTTATTTTATAAGTTTGGAAAGTTAAAGCCAGATACCCAGAAATTTAGTAATTTGTCTCAAATGCAGTTTCCTGACTCCAGTCCCACACATTTTATAGTACATTTTGCCTGTAATTAGCATCACCTCATTGTTTAAGACTATTAAACATGAAACAGAAATCAAGTGTCAAAGAATAATTGCAAGTAGAAACTGTAAATCCCCTTGAAAATGATCTTATGCTGAAATTAGAAATGCAAATAAGAATTCAAATAAAAATTTCTAACTCTCACAAAACTTTCCAATAATTCCTCAGGTAAAATTATGAACATAATTCTTGGTTACCAGTTACAAAAAGACATCTGATTTATTATTGAGTCATCATGACTTTCTTTCTATTTATAGACTTCTGGTCTTCTTTCTTGAGGGTTTTACTTTATGACTTACAAGCTCTTTCCTCATTTTTGTAAACAAAAAGTTCAAAATATTAAAAAATAAAGGAAACAGATAACTCTGTCAGGGCAAACAAGGACACAATGTTATGAAAAGTAAATAAATAAAGAAAAAAATATGGCATGGGACAACAGTAGGTCAGAGATTAGAAAACACAAGAATGCATAATAATTGGCAATGTATTTTGCAGCTCTACCTAAATAAGTGGCTTTATGTTAATCTTATGTTGACTTGGCCTTAAAGTGGCATGCTGTTTGAAACACCTGGATAGCCAGTAAAATAAAGCAGTTCAGGCATATAATTATCCAAATAGGTCCATGGGATGAACTACTCTTCAGATATTGAAAACAAGGTCAATAAAAATACCACTTTAATTCTATATTATTTAGTTTAAAATAATTGAAAAATATTTCACAAACCATTTCAGTATTAATAATTGCTACATGATACTGTAAAAATTAATTTTTATAAACATTCAATTAAAAAAGACTGTAAATCTGTCTTTACATGCTCACTTAAGAGATGAATTAACATTCCATTGATTTACAAGTGTGCTTTTTTTCTATGAATATTGTTTTCATAGAAATGTGGAAATAAAAAAGCATAATATTTTATGATGTTTTTAATGACTATACTACTCATATTTACTAAAGGCAAAATGCACATAGTTAGCCCAAAGAATTATCTTTTTCTTTTTTACAGAACTAACAAAATATCACCAAATAGTACCAGAGATAGTATTTTCTAAATCTTATTCACAGTTTTAAGAAAAGTAAATGAGTGATTCTTAGACATTATATTCAATCTAATTTACTCTGGTATTCATAAGAAATATGCTAACGTTTATAAATAAAACAAAATATAATGTAATTTTTAAAAAATACATAATAAATATGGCATTTTATTTAGTATTGAAATCATTAGTAATTTCTTTTTCAAGGCACTTTTTCAAGAATGAAAAGGTGTTGAAAGTGAGTATCTAAGAAATGCATTTTTTAGCATATTACTCAATTCAGGAAACAGCATTATCCCTTGACACAGTGGTATATCTGCTACGATTTTCAAGCAATTAAAGAACAATGGTTGGATACCGAGTAATCTTTTCATCTGTAAATGATACTCTTAGGAAATCTTACTGATCTCTGCCTTTTAAAAGTTAATAGCAACACATTATGTTTGTATAGGGGTTTTAAAATTTACAAAATACTTTCATGTACAGAATCTCTTTTTTGCTATTAGAATCTTTCTTGACCAGCTATAAAACAAAATGGTACATTTCTGGGGTAAATAAAGCTTAAGGCATAAAAAGAAACAGAGAAGACAAATACAGCAAAGACCAAATAAAAAGAAATAATTTATAATTATACCAAGAACCTAAAGTTGTGCTCATCAACCTCTCAACAAAATTCCTCTTAGTCCCACATTTTTTGGAACATTTATAAACATTAGGCTATATTGAGAAGTTTGCTAAGATGTGAAAATAGTTCTGTGACTCCATGGGTTTGTCACTTTCAAGTTGTTAGTGTCATCTTTGATTCACATTCTTGTATCAATAACAACAACAAAAAAATGAAGTTGTATAACTCTTCTAATATAATGTACCCTATCTTACTCAATTTTTTCTAATTATACGGTAAGTGGATAGAACAGTATAACCTAAGCCATGATCCTTATTTTAAAAATTACTCACATCTTTTACTATTTTGTTCTTTGTTTTATCCAGTTCTGTGAAAACTAAAATTTAAAAACAAACATTGGTGTTTAATTTTCTAAAGCCATCTTAAAATGATAGGATTTTACAGGTGGAAGTATGAGAAATTTCTCAGGGTCATAGAATGAGATTCTAGGCATGACAGATTAGTTTTCTGATCTCTTAAAACCCACGGGTTTCATCAGAATCAGTTTAGAACTATACTTAGGATGTCAATATCTTTAAAAACTTATCAGCAATGAGCTTCTTAACAAAGAAAGTCAAAAAGTGATAAAGTAATACTTAATAGACACTATTCTGTTGCAATTGCTTGACAGGAAATTCTTGGAAGGGAAATGTCCTTAAAAGATCTTGAGATTCTCTGATACCAGAATTTTCTTTCCTCAGAGAACATAGGTAGGATTGCTGTATTATACTTTAAGCAAGATAATCTACTGTTTACATGTCCTTCCCACAATGTAGACTATACAAGAAAAAAATATATGGTTAAAAACACCCTGTTAAAAATTTCTTTCTGTTATGAAGCATGCTTATTTGCTGTCCACATTTTAACTAAGGAATAGGGGATATCTTATCCCTTAGCATTGTGAATTAACGAAATTATATTTGAACATGACTATGAACTTTCTTTCTGAAAAGAGAATAAAGTAATCAAAGACATCAAACATATCTACATTCCCCCCTGAAAATGTATAAATAGCACAGTTTTTTGTTTGTTTGTTTGTTTTCTTTCTATTTTTTAAATGCTGTCTTGACCCAAGTTTGACGCCCTGGCTAGAGTCCAGTTAGTTCCCTTTCTTGGACAGCTGATTAATGTCCAAACCCCAAAGAATTCCCTTAACAGGCCCTCACACTCCAGGGTCATTATGGACCAGCCCTACCAGCGTCCATCTCCCTTCCATCCACCAGGCCTAGTACCAGGTAACTGGGGATAGCCTCTATGCTCTAAAGCTCTTGAAATTATTCAGATCAGCCAATCCACAGGGAGCCTAGGAAATCCTATCTTGCTTGCCATACACAAGCTGCCCCCTACCACTCCGGGTTGCTGCTATCTTGTCCCCAGAGCAACGTTTTGCATAGGCCTACAGGGCAGCCTTCTCTCCTTTGGAGCTGTAACAAAGAGTTCTGCCTTTTACCTATGTGAGTGTCAGTGTGTTGTGTCATGCCATTAAATCCTATAGAATATAGTGATGGCAGGAGCTTGACTGAAGGTAGTGGGCACCCTCTGCTATCCTCCTGGAACTAGGGAGCTGAGCCATCTCTTGGACCACAGACATTTATACTACCTTCAGACATAGGGGAAAGACAGTGTGTATAATATTGGGTACTGCTTAGTAATACATCTGCACTCCTTTTCTTAGATTTAAAATAAAGGGATGTTAAAGCCTTTCTGATTTTTATGATAATCAAAGAGAGTAAAAACTGAAAGGAGAGACTTATCTAATATTGATATACCCTAAAAAATGCTTAGTATCCTGTTTTAGGGGGTGCTGAACTATGACAACGACAAAGAATAAAGAGGTAAGTTATACTTTAGGAATGGTTTAAGGATTCTGGTATAATTACAGAATTTTGGAGAGGAAGAAAAAAAGCGGAGAGCTCAATATTATGCTACACAGGAATTACAGATAATGTGACTAAATGTAAGCAGTGGTTTCAGGCAGTCTGGGAGGCCAGAAAACTAAGCTGCAAGAAAGCAATGAACATTAACTGAAACTACAAATTATAGCTATAAAACATAAACCACTATCACGCAGTAACAAAAGGAGTAAAGGTCATGCTCTGTTTTTTAGAAACACTAATGGATAGCAACAGCATATGCAGTAGTATCTTCAAATAGTGCTTATACATATCATTGCAGAGCAAGATTCTTTTAGAATGGCATGTAAATGAATCTGGGAGAAGTAGCTTTTTTCAACATATGAAGTATAAGCACTTTTGAACAAGTGCCTATGTAGTGAATGCCTGCATACTGTGCTCAACTGTATAACCAACTTCCATGACAAAACAAAATTTTTGGCTTAAAGATCCTATAAATTAAATTTAAGGGTATGGAGAAGTTTTGATAATGGTTAAAAAATAAGCTATCCTTTAATTATCATCTAATATAGAAGAAAACCTATCAATCTAGCAAATGTTTTTCACATTATCCTTTGCTCTCTCTCAATCTGGGCATAAAAGGCATTTGACTCTATGATGTGTCACAGTTGAGCTGTGTGACCTTGAATAAATTACTAATAACAAAAACTACCATGTATTGAAATTCTGTAATAATATCAAACACTTTGTATGTACTGTCAGTAGAGACCTAAAACATCTCTACCAGGAAGGTGTTATTAACCACATTTTTCAGCATTTTAACAACTTTCTCATAGTATACAGCTAAAAGTAATTACTGAAATAAAGCCAAGTCTGTATTATTTCCAAACTAATACACCTCACCAGTGGTCTATACTACTTCTTTGAACTTCAGTTTTCCTCATAAAATTGGGCTCATGATATACCTTTTTTTCCAATGAGAATCATTCAAATACATATAAGGAAAACAACTCTCATTAGGCTGTGGTAGGCAGAATGTCTAAAATGGCCCTCCAAAATCATCCTGCCCTCATTGTCAGAACCTGAGAATATGTCAAGATACCACTCCTATGGTTATATTATGTAATATGGCACAGTTGACCCTAAAATAGGGAGAATATCTAGGTGGGCATAACATAGTCCTATGAGCCCCTCAAAGCAAAGGCTTTTCTCCAGCTGGAGCAGAAGTCAGAAACACTTGAAGTATGAAAAGAACGTTACTCACTATTGCTGCTTTAAGGATTGAAGAAGGTCTTAAGGAGATGAGGGAGGCTTCCAGCTGAAATTGAGAAAGAAAATGGGGACCTCAAACCTACAATCTCAAGGCTGTAAATTATTCCAATAACAGGAATGAGCCTGGAGAGATCCTGAGCTCCCAGTGAGAACACAGGTGGCCAACACTTAATTCCAGTCTGTTAGACTCTGATGAAAACCTTAGAAGTTTAAGTCACCAAGTGTGTAGTAATTTGCCATAGAGCAATAGAAAACAAATACATAGACCAAGGTAATAGGGTCAGAGATAACCTTCATGAGACAAAGAAATATCTAACCAGAATCTCAATGATCTGAAGGAATTAGTGAATACTGAAAGAAAGGCAACCACTTTCCAAGCAAAGACAGGAGCATTTAAATTCCTGGAGGCAAAAGTATGGGGAACAAGTATTTCAGTATAATGGTGTGGAGAGGTATAAATAGGAAAGGAGAGACAAAAAAACAAAATCATTAAAAAATATTTATCCCATCACATTAAGTTTTATTCAGAAAACTATGGTGTATCAATAACAAATTTCAATCCATAGGATTGTATGATCAGATTTAAATATATGTGGCTTACATTGGGCACAATGTGGAGAATAAGTTGCATAGGACCAAGACTAAAGATAGTTAAAAGGCTTTTTAAAAAAATAATCCGTGTGAGAAATGTTTAGGATTTAAACTAAGATGGGGCTATGGGAATAGATTTGAATGCTACTTAGAAGATGAACTCTACTAGATATGGGTGGAGTAAGGAAAATGAGAGAGGAAAGACTCAAGGATGATTTTATGTTTCTGGCAGGTACACTGGGGGAATGCAAGTATTGCTCACTCCTGTTGAGAGCAAGTAAAATTACAGATGGGATTTTAGAATGAAAATATGAGTTCAATTTTCATGTCCTTTATAAAATTCACCTGAGTAAATATAGTAGGCATTGGTATGTGGGTATGAGCTTGGGAGAATGATCTTTCAGAAAACGGGGATTTGAGAATCACCAGCATATGGATATAATTGAAAATCAATAGTTGAAAAACAAGAGTGACTGTGAAGAAAACTGAAAATGAGCAGATGTAGAATGAGTAAACTATGGTGTCACAATAGCTAATGCAGGAAATATAAGAAGGAGGGTGAGTTCAATGATATCAGATGTAGCGGACAAGAAGTAAAGACAGACAGAATAGCTTTTATTGGGCTCATCAAAAAAGTAAATTACTGTTGACCTTAACAAAGCAATTTCAGGTGGCATGTTGGAGACAGAATCCAGATTACAGTGGGCTCAGAAATAAACTGAACGTGAAAGTAGTGGGCTACCAACTACATGATTATCAGAATGCAAGCTTCTTTCAGGAGACTTGTGAATAGCAGAAATGAAGAATAATAGCTATTAGGATCGAGATGGAGTGTGTGTGTGCATGTGTGTGTGTGCACACGTATGTATATGTTTTAGATAGAAAAGTCTGAACAGGATTAAAGACTGATGAAAATGGTCCAGTCAGTTGAAAATACAGGGGAAAAAGGAATGTCTGAGAGAGGAAAATCTTCAGGTATTAAGAAGGGATGAGGGACTGGTGAATCAGCTCGGTTGGTAAGAGCACGGTGTTATAACACCAAGGACAAGGGTTCGGATTCCCATACAGGCCAGCCAAAAAAAATTTAAAAGAAGGATGAGATCCAGTACACAGGAGGAGAATACTAGATTTAATGAGTCAGAGAAGTATTTGTGCATAGAAGGAAATAAAATAATGTTTTATTGATCGTGAGTCAATGATAGAGGATTTACTTTCTAAAGAACTTTACCTATGTTAAGGATCATTAAGGATCGAATTGTTTCCCTCCAAGATTAATATGTTGAATTCCAAGTACCTCAAAATGTGACCTTATTTGGAAATAGGGTCGTTAGAGATGTAATTATTTAAGATGAGAAAACACTGGAGTAGAGTGGGTCTTGTTATGCTCACTGGTGCCCTGATAAAGAGGGTAAATTTGGACATGAAAGAATACATACAGGGAGAGCACCATGTGAAGATTAGAGTTATGGTGTCACAAAACAAGAAACTACTAGAAGCTAGGAGTGAGGCCTGGAACAGTTCTTGCTTTATCATCTTCATCTCAGACTTTAAGCCTCCAGAACTGTGAGACAATAGATTTCTGTTCTTTAAGCCACTCAGTCTGTGGTACTTTGTTCTGACAGCCCTAGGAAACTAATACATAGACGTACCCATAATTATCAATGGTTATACCTTGTGATAGATTACACGTATGTAATTGGGTTGATATCTGATTTTCCAATAATTGATAAATGAGCAAAGAGAAAGAAGTAAAAAACAATAGAAAAAAAGACTTAAACCATAACCATCTTCTACCTATGTCTCTTACCTTCAAAGTTCTCCAACTGCTTATTCTTACTTCTAGCATAGGGTAATATTAGACATGGATGGGCTTATCAGCATCTCTAATATAACTGTAGGTTTTTTATCCCTTTAAGTTGTAAATATAAATTACTCTTATCTGTAGACATTTAGTCACTACTTGATTCTTGAGCAGCTGTCTACTTAAGTTTGTATCTGTAGCCGTATTTTCACCTTCATGTCACACTCGTAATCATTCAAATGAACTGCAGACCTCACTACTGTGGACCTTAGTTCATGTAGATATGAGGGCAGCCGCCACCACAGTTAGGAAGCATCACCACATTCTACCAACTTGATGCTGGTCAAAGTAACTAGGCAAGTCAATCTCATCAAGATCAAGGTCATCAGTATGTGAAGAAGTTCATGAAAACCTGCCATTTTTCAAATTCCTTTTCACACAAAATCAAGTAGTAGTAAGAGAAATATCACCTCCAGACACGGGAGAAAATGTTAATAAATGCCCTGCTACACAACCCCATCCCTATTCTTTCTGAACCCTGCTAGTTAAAGAAAACATCCTTGAAGACTGAAAATTGGGGGCCATAACATAGATACCAGACACCCAGCATTATAATGTCTAAATGCTGAAAGCAACCGAAGTATACACGAATTAAAGTATTATTAAATGATGGTAAATCTATTCAATAGAATATTATGCATTTTTAAAAAATAGTGGTTATAAAGTCTATGTGGTAACATGGAAAATACACTTTTTTGTAAATGAAATTTTAAGTGAAATACATACTTATTGAAAATTGAAAATATGAAAAATTATGACAATTATTTTGTTAGAGTAGTGAGTATATGTGTGATTTAATTTTTTTTAATTTGTAAATTTTCAGTAATATGCTTATAAAATTAAAGGCTCTATAACCTAGAAATATGTATACAAGGGTACTTCAAAAAGTTCATGGAAAAATAGAATTAAAAGATAGTACAAATGTTTCCATAAACTTTTTGAAGTACCCTCATATTTATATATATATTTATCCAAAGATATTTAGCAGTCATATAATGCATTGAATCCATAGAATACACAGTATAGTCTCAGAGTAATATAGTATTCAAAAGAAAATATGCCAGAACCAAAAAAGAAATTCACAAAAACCAGAGATCTCCATTTGTATATCATGAACATCATTACCAGAACACATGGTTCACAGTAGTAATTGATAATATTACCCTTTTCTCCTCTGTCAGTTTCCGTGACTCACTTCAGCTGCTCTTCCAAGCACCCTACAGAACCTTGCTCAGGAGCCACTGTCTTTCCATCTGCCCAGCTTTTCCTCTGATTCTGTATTATAAAAGCCTATAAGAATGTACGTGACAAAGAACAGCCCTATTAGAGAGTAGGGAGAAAAAGAACTTAAGTAGACAAGGCCAGAAATTTTCCTTTAGTAAACAGAGAAAAGGTAAAATTTGTAGACAATTTTACATAAATATCTCACATCCATACAAAACTAAAAGTATATGTATATTTACTATGTACCATACATGTGGTTTAAAAAGTCTAAATTATAGGCAACTGCAGGGAAAGAATGGCATCTTTCTATCCTTCTGATATTAAGCATTCCTCACAGAGGAAAAGAATAAGCATTTTGTTAATTAAGCTTAAAAAAATATGCACTTAGTTCAAAAAGAAAAAGATGTTATTGTAAATCTACTAAAATATTAAGACTGTAAAGAAAATAAATGACAACTTATTAAAATGTGTTGGAGTGAGCAGGACTGAAGCCATGTTGAGATCTAAAACCACATGGGCTCTAAAAGATGTTTTAAAGTCACAGGTATTTTCTTGGCATGTATTTCTCTGAGTTCTCGCCTTCCCTATAGTTATTTGATATTTTGAACCTTGGTTATGGGACAAGATGACATTATTTACATGAATGTAAATTTGTATTCCAGCCAGCCTGGAGCTGCAGACTTGCATGTACTATCCAGACACGGCAAAACCAAGAAAAACATCAATAAAGCTGTGCTGATTCCACCCCTCCAGTGGGACCATGAGATAACAACAAGGACAGGAGCAGAAACCAGACAAGTCTTGATGAAACTGCCCCTGGTCCCAGGTATGTCCCCCTCCCTCCTGCTTTTCATTTGCCCACGTTCTATTCCCTCAGCCCCCTCTATAAAACCCCTCAGTAAACCTGAGTCTTTGAGATGGTTTTAGCCTGGCCATTCTCCTTCTGGTTTACATGAGAGCTGGGTTACCCTAACACCTCTCCTGAGGCCTCCAGTATTCTTGAATAAAAGCTGATTTCCATTTTCACAAACATTTGACTTTTGGGTGTGTTTTGTTGTTGTTGTTGTTGTTTTATATGGGGGCAGGCAGCCAAACCTGTGAGTCTGATATCAATTTTGGGGAGCATCAGCAAGGAGCTGAGTGTGCTCTGTAACAAAGGTACAAATTTCTTTCACATGTAGTTTTAAATGGCATTGGACGAGATTTATTTAGAAAGTAGCATACTGTAAAGGTGAATGGTATCTTATTTGTATCAGTAATTGTCAAGTTATTTTGCTGTACACATACATTATCATTGTAATTCATGAAATCTTTATTCCAAACTTGTCAGTCTGAGAGATTTGCACTTTAATGATATTACATTACTTGAAAGTGATAGACCTTGCTGTTCACTTTGACTATGAATTTAAATAAGATTCCTGTTCTTCTATTGCTACTTTGATTTTGTCCATCTGTGCAACACCTAACTTGAGAGCCAATCAAGTCACAGGATTATAACATAATAAGAAAAAGAAAACTATATATTGAAGGAAGTCAATACTGAGGTATGTGTGTAACAAACTAGATAGGTAGTTGCTATGGGTTAAATATGTTCTCTAAACATTCATTTGTCAGAAACTTAATCCCCACTGTAACAGTGTTAAGAGGGTGGAAAATCTGATTATGGTATTTGAAAATGGGGCCTTTAGAGATGTTTAGATTATGAATACTGGCCCCTTGTTGTGATGGCTTCAAAAGGAGAGCAAATCAGGAGGTGCATTCTCTCTTGCTCAGCCTATTTGCCATCTCATTCCTTGGTCACCATGGAATCCTGTAGGGAGTTCTCACCCAGAAGAAGGCCCTCACCAGATATGTTCTGTGGACTTTGGACTTCCCTACCTCCAAAACTGTAAGAAATAAATTTTATTTCTTTTTATAAATTACCCAGTTTCAGGTATTCTATTATAAGCAACAGAAACAGATGAATAGAGTAGTTTTCAACAGGAGGTGGATGCAGACTTTACCTAAATCATCTGAGAAGTATTTCAATCTAAAGTCCCTTTCTCACACCCCCAACCCCCTTCCTATTTCAGCCCCTCCAGGTTTATGAGAACCAATTGAAGATGTGAATTGGAATCCATCATTTTGTTTATCCTAACCTTACCTTTTGGAATACACTGTTATTGAAAATCAGTTGAATAAAAGAATGATTACCAAAATATATACAAAACAAGCATATACATTTGTGATAACTTGTATGATGCTTGTTTATTATAATCACAATGTGCCATAAATTGTCTTCACATGGCAAACACTTTCCATTACCCAGGATGATGGCGGGGGAAAGACAGGTTTTCCAAGTATTATTCAGAGAGTTAGCTGTAAATAAATTCATGAGCACTGTGGACAATGTTAAATACTTGTTCATTAATACTCAGAATAGTAGTATGAGAGGAAAGCCCTCTAAACTTGAGTAACTTTTAGCTTAATTCTTCTCTACCGGTTATCTCAGTCTCTAAACTGGCTTAAGTTTCTACCTTTCCTAAAACAAACATAACAGCCAACAACAAAAATTCTGTGATTCTGACTTCTATTCCTGATTATCTCCTTTCACTAATGAGATTCTTGGAAGAGGAGATATACTTACAGAATCCACATCCTCATTTGCAACTTAGCCCACCATGAATAAATAGTAATAATTGTTCAGTCTCCCTGTCTCTGAAACCTGGTTTTCAGTCACAGTTAATTGACATAGCTCTCATCAAAGTTAAGTAGACCAGTCCTCAGCTGTGTCTATGCCTTCAATTGGCAATACAAAAATCACTTTGATGAAGGAAACTGACATCGGTCTGCTCATGGCACCTAAAATGGAGCCGGAAGGACATCTCAGCTTGAGCTTTAAGCACGCCTTAACTGAGAAGATCCTGGAACTTTGCACTAAGCACCCTCACAAGCATCATGACTTCCTGAAGGAATAGCTGCAGAGGAAACTGCCGTTGGGTAGTTTTTGCTACCTCCTGCCAAACCAGAAGTTTTCTTCCAAAGACTGCCTCAAATAACTATTAAAGCCAATCCCTATGTACAGGGCTGTTTGACATATGCTAGCACCAATCACAAATTTTGTAATTGCCCCCTCCTTTTCATGGTCTTTTTCTTTTAAATACTCTGACTACTCTTTTGTTCCTGGAGTACATTTTCAAAGCCTCTTAGATCTGTTTCACCCAAGCTGCAGTCCTAAGAAGTTCTCAAATAAACCATCTGTGTTTCATATATGAACCAGGTGGTTAACTTACTTTGGTTGGTATCTTCTTCAAAATATCTCTTCATCCTGGGTTTCTGTACTTACACTCTCCTGTTATGCAGTTTGGATCCTTTTCAAATGCTTTGCTCAGAAATGGTTTCTGATGAGAAGTCCTCTCTAGTTACAGTTCTTATATATATATTTTTAAACATATGGTAAGGTATTTTCTTTCTCTGGTTTGTTTCAAGATTTTCCCTTTGTCTTTGGTTTTCTGCAGTTTTAATATGATACATATAGGTTTAGATTTTTTGCTTGATTTTTTTTTTCATTTTTATTGAATCAAAATTGATTATACATATTTTGGGGGTTCAACATTGAGATATGTTGATCAAATCAGTATACTAGCATATATATTGTTACAAATCATAATTATTCTTTATGCCCCTTGTCCCATCTCTCCCCATCTCCCTCTGACTCCCCCACTTCCCCCTCTCTTTACCCTAGATTTCTTCTCACCCTCTGAAAGAATAATGGTTACTCTGTTGATTTGTTGCCTAGATGATCTGTCCAATGCTGAAAGGTGTGATCAGGTCCCCCAATATTATCATAGAGAAGATGCTTCTTCTGTCACTCTGAAATGGGCTTTGTGGAGAGAGATGTCCTCTTTTATCTCCGCTGATGACTCTATTTGCATTAAGGCACTCCAGTGGTTGGCGGACCATCTGTGTGGTGGTTGTGGCATCTAGCTGCTTTTGCAGCAGCCATGGTTATTGTGGTGGCTGTGGTGGGCCATCCACATGAAGGTGATGTTTTTGGCATGCTCCTTGGTGCTGGCAGTTTGCCTGGTTATGGGAGGGTGGTGAGGTCCCCAGCTCCATATCTTGTGTCCCCGGGTAGGCCTCAAGGTGCTGGTGAGGTGTGCCTGGTTGTGGGAGGGGGGTCTGGTCCCCAGATTCATGCCTTGGGTCCCCGGGTGAGCCCCAAGCTGCTGGTGTGGTAGGCCTGATTGGGGGAGTGGGGTCTGGTCCCCTTCTCCATGTCTCAGGTCCCTGGGTAGGCCCTGTGGTACCGGTGTAGTATGCCTGGTTGTGGGAGGGGGGTCCAGTCCCTGGATTCATGCCTCGGGTCCCCTGGTGGGCCCTGAGGTGCTGGCATGGTGTGTCTGGTTGTGGGAGGAGGGTCTGGGTCCCCGGGTGGAGCCCCAAAGCACTGGTGGTGTGCCTGGTTGTGGGAGTGGGGTCCAGTCCTCGACCCCATGCCTCAGGTCCCCGGGTGGGTCCCATGGCACTAGCACAGTGTGCCTGAATGTGGGAGTGGGGTCTGTTCCCTGGCTCTAAACCTCGGGTCACTGGGTGGCCCCGAGACACTGGCAGTGTGAGTGGTTGTGGTGGGGTTCCTGTCCCTGGCTCCAAGCCTCATGTCCCCTGGCATGCCCCAAGATACTGTTGGTGTGCCAGGGCTGGAACTAATTTTTTGTCTTTTGCTTACTTCTAACATAGGGAACTTCCTGTGGGAACCAGTACTAGAACTGTGTTGTTGAGCTAAATTGCTGCTTTGCTGCTGTTTCTCTAGGGAAGGCTTTTTGTGAAGCTCAGGGTTTAATGGTTGACCTTATAGATACTTCCAGCTCTCCAGAGACCCAGTAAACCTGCATTGTAGAAACTCTGATCTGGGCCTGAGTTTTTTCATCAAACTACACACCATGCAATTCTGCATTCCCAACCAGTCTCATCTGAGTTGTCCTGTGATGATTGCAGGGTGTATCAGCTGTCCTTGCTGTGTCCCAGTGTTCTCCTGGTGGGCCTGTCTCCACCACCGTTCATGCTCCAAACAATTCCCATGGGATGGACCCTGTGCCAGTCACTTGCATTGACTCACTGGCCTCTGAATGGCTCCCTTTTTTCAGTTGTTCTGGCTCCTCGCTCCTGTGTGCGTCCACAGGAACCCTATTAGTGGTCTTCCTGTCCTGAGGGACCATCAAGGCCCTCTTCTCCCCTGCTATCTCCAAGTAACTCTGTCTGAAAGGCACAGCTGCTGCTCCTGCTCCATGCACTCAGCAGCTCTGGCATTAAAGTGACTGCAGCCTGAAATGCTCAGAGCAGTTTTTTCTTTCTCTCATCATGGTATCTCCCACCTTCATGAACTCCGTAGGTCTCTCCTCCCCTTCCCCTGAGCTCCAGTGGCCCCAGCTTGGCTGACGTTACATTTTTTATAGTTGCAAATTGGTTGATTTGTGGGAGAGAGTGACGCTGGGGACCGTCTATTCCGCCATCTTGACCGGAACCTTGCTTGGTATTTTTTGAACTTCCTAAATCTTTGGTTTGGGTGTCTATTATTAATTTTGAAAAATATTTAATCATTATTACTTAAAACATTTCTTCTTATCCATTCTCATTCTTCTCTTTCTGGAATTCAATTATGCTCATGTTTCACTCTTTGAAATTATCCAAGAATTCTTGGATATTTTGTTCTTTTTTTTGTTTAGTTTTCTCTTTGCATTTCAGCAGGAAGATTTCTATTGACATATCTTTGAGTTCATTGATTCTTTCCTCAGCAGTGTCTAATCTACTGACGAGCCCATCTCATTGCATGCTTAATTTCTGTTACAGTATTTTCAGTTTCTAGCATTTCCTTTTGATTCATTCTTAGAGTGTCTATCTCTGCTTACATTGCCCGTTCATTCTTGCATGTTTATTCCTTCTATTAGAGCTCTGTATTAGTCCGTTTCTGTTGCTTATAACAAAATACCTGGAACCAGGTGATTTATACGTAAACAGAATTTATTGATTACATTTCTGAGGCTGGGAAGTCCAAAGTGCAAGGAAAACAGCTTGTGAAGGCCCTGGTGGTGGTGACAGTGATGGCAGAGTGTCCCGTTGTGAAAATGATGGAGTAGAGAGAGCAGAGAGATAGTTCCTCATGCACTCTCTATTTAAAGCCCTCAGAAGCAAGCCTCTGACCAGCATTATTAATCCATTCATTATGGCATGGTCCTATGATCTAATCACCTCTTCAAGGCCCCACCTTGCAATTACCATAATAGGATTTCCCACCCTCAATTGTTACGGTGCAGATTAAGCCTCAATGAGGTTGGTGGCGGGGGGGGGGGGGGGGGGGGGCAGTGTACATCCAATCTACAGCAAGCCCTTACAATATTGTTGTAGTTATCTTGAATTCCCTGCCTGATATTTCCAACTGTGTCATATCTGAGTCTGGTTCTGCTGTTTGCTTTTTTTTTTTTTCAGGCTGTGTCTTTTCCTTGCTTTTTATTTATTTTAATATTTTAAGTTTATTTATTTATTAATATTATTAATTTTTTACATTCTAAGATGTTGCAGAACAGTTGGGGGGAGAAGACAGGAAGGGAGAAGGAAATAGGGAGGGAAAAGGAGGAAGGGGGGGCATGATTGACACCTGTGGCACCCCCCTCATTTCTGTAGGGGAGACCAGGGGGCTTCCAGTGGTGCCTTGGCTGTTTTGGGGCTGGATGCAGATGTCAGAGGGGTGTGGCTGAAGCCCTCAGTCCCCCACTGCCCCAGTTCTAGAGCCCAGGGCAACTTCCTGCAGCAGTTGGTGGTCATCATCACTGGGCTTGTTGTGGGAGGCCCCCCCACTGCCCCAGCTTGGAAGCCCAGGATGATTTCTGCAGTGGCTGGGTAGTCATCACTGCTCTGGTTGTGGGTGTTGGGGGGCATGGCTGAGGCCCCCAGTCCTACTCCCTCCCTGGCTTGGGAGCCCAGGGGGCTTTCAGTCTGTCTAGGTTTTATGTATGTTCTTTGGTTATGTGAGACCCTTACTAGTTAATATCAGGCTTTGTCTCTGGTCTGTGGATATTTTGTTTTTTCTTTCAGTTTTATGTTGAGTTATTCAGTGTTCCCACCGCTTAAACTGTGAACTGGAACTAATTTCTTGTCCTTTGCTTACTTCTAAAATGGGGGAACTTCCTGTGGGGACCAGAACTTGAGCCCTGTGTTTGAACTAAATTGCTGTTTTGCTGCTGATTCCCTTGGGAAGTCTTTTTGTGAAGCTCAGGTTTTAAAAGTTGACTTTGTAGGTACTTCCTGGTCTCATGAGATCTGGTACACCTGGATTGTGTAGGAACTGTGGTCTGGATCTGAGTGTTTTCAGCAAACTTCTCCCCCTATAGTTCTATATTCCTGACGAGTCTACACAGAGTAGGCCTGTGCTGATACTCCTATCAAGGGCAGATCAGCTGTCCTTGCTGTGCCACAATGCTCCTCCAGTGGGTCTGTCTCCCCCACCACCTGTACTCCAAACACTTCCCATGGGATGGGCTGTATGCCAGTCCCTTGTGATGACTCAGCAGCCTCTGAGTGGCTCCTTTTTTCAGTTGTTGTGGCTCCTTGCTCCTACGTGGGTCCTTGGGAACCCTGTTAGTGGTCTTGCTGGCCTGAGGGCCACCAAGGCCCTTTTCTCCCCTGCCAACTCCAAGCAACTTCATACAAAGGGCACAGTTGTGGTTTTGCCAGCTCTTGCTCTGTACACTCACCAGCTCCAGCCTTGAAGTGGCTGGTATTCGAAATGGTAGGAGTGATCCTTTCTTTTTCTTATCATGGCTTCTCCTGCCTTCATGAACTCTGTAGGTCTCTCCCCCTCTTCCCTTGAGCTCTAGCAGCCCCAGCCTGGCTGTCATTGCTTTTTAATAGTTGTAAATTGGTTGATTTGTGGGAGAGAGTGACTCTGGGGACCATCTATTCTGCCATCTTGACCAGAAGTCCCTTTTTCTTGCCTTTTAGCATGCCTGTATTTTGGGGGTGGGGGGAGCTAGATATGCTATATTGAGTAATAACTGAGGTAACAAGTGTGAGGTTTTATGTTAATCTTGCTAGAAATAGGGCTGTTTAGTATTTGGTTCAGCTGTGGATGCCAAATGTTTCAAGTTCCTCTGTTATCTTTGTTTTTGCCTTGCCTGATGTGTTTGGGTTATCCCACATGCTTTTTCTTAAATAAGAGTTTGTGTCTTGCAGCTCTTTGAGCTATAATCCACTGTTATTACACTGGAGTGCTGTAGATGTGGCAAAAAGGAGTGGGGGAGAGGAAGCATTCTATAATCTTATGATTAAATCTGCCTTTGAGTGAGACTGTGTCTTTGGGTTGTGTCCTTCACGAGTCTTTTCTTAGTGTATCAGGATGACACATAAAACTAACCATTACACTTAGTTTTATTTCCCTACCTCAGCTAAGACAGGTTAGACAGGGCTGGAATTGGGTACATGCCCTTTCTCCTAGAAGACATAAGGCTATGTAGGTAAAGTGTTTTCTGCTGTAGAGTACGCCTCTGTTATGGAAAATTCTCCGGGCATATTTCAAATGATTACTTTTCCCCGTCTCTGCCAAACACAGAAGTGGATTTTTCTTGGTTCTTCACTATGAGAACCCAGTGGTATTCCTAGAGGTAAGACTTATTGAAAGTGTGGAGGCTTCCCTAGAATTTGGCCCCCATGAATTTCCTACTTTCAAGCTAGTCACACTCAGCCTCCAGCTATTCATCAAAACTGCCATTTAACAGTCCATACCAGTTTATGGCTTCAGTGGCTTCTAATCCAGGTAAACTGATCTCAGCTATTATTCTCTATATTCATCTGTCTGTCCAAATTTGGGGGTGGCAGTTTGCTCTGTCACTTAATTTCTCTGATGGGCCCAGGAAAAGTTGATGATCTTCAGTTTGTTCAGCTTTTTTCTATTGAAAAGCCAGGAGTGATGACTTCCAAGTTCTGTACCTATTAGAATAGAAACAGAAGTCCCCATCCTTGACTTCTCACCTTCTGTCACACTCCATATCCAACTGACAACCTATCCTCTTTCTTGACTCAAGTTCTTTGAATTCATGCCTTTTCTTTAATTCCTGTTCCCACTTCCTTAATTCAGACCTTTGCATCTGAATCTGGTTAGAACGCGTCAATAGTCTCATAATTGCTTGCCCTGCCTTTAACACTCACTAGTAGAAACCTTAATAGAGTTATTTATGTATATTTCTCAATTTCTCTATTAACTATAAGCTCTTGGAGGATAGAAGCCGTATTTTATCTTTGTACATCCCTGATCGTCTGGTTCAGCAGCTTTTATAGGGGAGGAGTTCAGTAAATATCAACTGAATGACTGGATGAGTGAGTCATCTACTATCCTCCGTGCTTTTAGTGCTTTAGTAGAAATATTAGGCTGAAGTTTGAAGTTAAAATTGATTTTGATTTCCTTAGATTATTCCAGAAATTCCTTAAGGGAAAATAGTTTGCCCACACATATATTTTATCAGTGATGGCAGTAGCTGCTTCCTGGAGGTATTCTAATTAACAATTCAATGAGGGCATAACAGGAAATGTGCTATATAATCAAGACTCTAGATTTTATTCTTCGGTCCTGGACATCTTAGCCCTGAACACTCAAGAGATTACCAGGAAATAATTTTACTGCCTTTCACAGTACTAAAACCATTTAGAAGAATATTTTATAATAAAAATGTTCTTCATTTTATTTTTGTTGCCACATCTGCCATTTTTAACACACTGCTTTGGTTTTCAACATTCTTTTCAATATAAGTTTATCCTTTTTTGTAAGGTACATCACAGTCATTATTCCTGTCTTTCATAAGTAAATTGAAAAAGAAAATAGAAAAGATAAGTGACTTGCAAACATAAAAGTTATCAAAAGAGCTAAAGTAAAAAACTGTCAATATTTCAATAACATAAAACATGACTTCATACATAGAGACAACAGCTATAGAACACTGAGAAAAATGGAGAAATTTTTATTTTTCCTAATATCTAAAGCCAAGATTGTATAATACATATGAAGATATTTTTTAAAAGAACACAGAAAAAAAAAGTATACAAAACCCCTCATTGTTTTTAAACCTCACAAGGAAAGCAAACAATTTAACTGGTTTTTATATTTCATATTTTAACAGAAAAAAATCTCCCAAGTTTAACTTCTAGTCAAACAAGAGATTGCCCACTCAGTTTCATGGGCTTTATGTCCACCATTTCATTAAATTTGATTTTACAGAAACCCTATGAGTTAGGTAGTATTACTGAGATTTTATAGGCTAGTGGCTCAGAGAAGCTCCAGTACCCAAGATTGCAGTTATACTTAGATTACAAAAGAGGTTTACACATTGATGTCTGATGAATGACTACTCTTTGATCTCAGCACAGTGCCCGATTTTGTAGAGAATAAAGGTATTATAGGGAATACTCTTTCTACTCTAGATTCTGATTCATGATCTCTTGAAGATAACACATACATAAAAAATATTAATACTTCAGTGAATTTAGGTTATCTTTACAAAGTATGCTAATAAAGTAGTAAGGGAGTATTTCTGGAGTGAGAAGCCTCCCTGAACATCTGTCTTGCTTATGCTGCCTCCATAGTTCATCATCACTTTAAGAGAATCATTTGAATAAATGTCCACTAACATAGACAAGCCTACTGTCCTTCACTTATCCCTTTCTCTTTCGGATGTAGTCAGCTGGATGGAAAGTCTTTCCTCCATTGCCTCTCACCTTCAACTTTTGAATAAGTCATGCTGGATAATCTGGGCCTTCTTAACTCCTGGCCTCCATTTGACATTAGTGAGGGAAAGTTTTCAGAATTCCCCAGGGCATGCAGCCTGCCTATATAATAAAAATAAATGTCTGTACTTGTACTTCTTCTACCATCTCAGCATTTTTGCTTGAATTATTTTGGGAATCAACCTAAAATATCCTTAGAAATAATTTAGACTGGGGGAATACTGATGTTTAGACTTACTTTTTTGGAATTTCAACCCATCTCTCTTTCGGAAAAGGAAAACACAAAAGTTAGAGACAAAACTTGTCCTCACTCAGAAGTAGACAACATAGGCTTCCCTACTCCAGCTGATGGTAACTCCTAACTGCATAACAGGGACTCAGGGAAGGTCAGGTCCTGAGGGTATCTATCAGTGAGAGTGCTTTTGACCGTAAATAAAAAGATACTCAGTTAAAAGTGGCTTAAGCAAAAGATATTTATTATCTCATATAACAAGATGACCAGAGGTAGGTGGTTCCATGCTCAGATAATTGAGAAGCACACTAACATCATCGAAGGCCCAGGTACCACCTATTTTATGCTCATCCTCAAGGGACTGGTAGTAGTTCTCAGGCTTGATCCTTCACGGTTGTAAGAAGGCAAACCACATTTAAAAAGCAAGTTCTCAGTAAACTGTGTTTAATAGTGGGAAAGACAGTTTCTCCTCGCAATTATCTTTTTTATTCAATGAAGAATTGTTCCTCTGGTCCATTGACTAGGATTGAGTCACATGACCAAGCCCTAGCTTCAAGGGAATATCAGGTGATTTTCAACTGGTGGTCTCAGTGTCAGGGAAGAATGTGTGGGAAGGGGATCTACAAGGTTTCTACTACAGACTCTGACAGTGTAAGGATGTACGCATAACTCTTACAGAAAATCTGGTATGAGTTTGCACTCTTATAACTCTCATTCCCTAAATATCTTTCACTCAGAAATACATGTGGGAATAAGTGAATGTTAAATGCCAGCCACTGGGCAAGGGGCTGGGAATACAGCAGCAAATAAGATGGTAAAATAATGCTTATACTTTTAGTGTAAGGGACAGATTTTCTTAAGTATGATGAGTGTTATGTAAGAGAATTATTAGGTTCTAGGGAAACCTAGTCTTTTTTGATGAAGTAATGTTTAAGTTAATATGTAAAGGATGAGTATAATTTTGCTGTGGGAAATGAAGATGAAAACACACCTTAACTAAGGCAATCATATATCCATGTTAAAGGGAACACAGAATGTTCACAGAAATAAAACATATTTAGTGTAGATGAAATATGAAGCACAAAGGGACAGAATGGCACTTGAAAATACTGTAAAATAAGCCATATCATTTGTGCTTCTTAGTTTTTATCCTAAAGATATGAGGAATGAGTAAAACAGTGAAGGGTTCTAGCAGGGATACAACATAACATCTGCATAAATCTGGAGGGAAGAAGGACTGGGGGAAGTAAGGAGAGCAGATAAGGTTGTAAGAGAGGAAGTAAGAATACCAACTAGGAGGCTATTACAACATTAGAGGAAGGAGAGAATAATATACTTAATGAAGCTGGTATTAGTGGCCCTGAATCACAGATTTTGTTCCAAGTACCCTAGAAAAATGCCAACTGCACTCTGAGATAATTTTTACCAAGCTGTTAATATACTTGATTTTGAAATACAGTACATAATAGCAAATTAATTCAACATGATTTAAAAAAGAGTTTTTTAAAGTCAACCAACAACTTACAATCTTTATGTCTAAGGGATCAGGAATTTTAGAGATGCAGGGTTGCCTCCAGCTTAAACCTGGTATCCCACATGCACTTCATTTGCTTCACTGCAAAAAAATGTTTCCTCCCCAAACATGCAACAGGATATAGGAAAAATATGTTATCTCTGGAATGTTGGTTTGAGAAATGATAGATTTTGACTTCTAATATGTTTGTGTATTGGTTTGGTTTAGTCTCCTTGAAGAATGCATTTCCAATAAAACTCTGCCATTTAATGGAGAACTTGGTTACAATAAATTTTGCTTCTTAGGTATTGTCACAGCAAGGCTTACTTGCAATTATTCAACAAGAGATATATCTATCCATGCACTCATACACATCCTGATTTCAAATTAATCTTCCCTAATCTGTTTTTCAAATGCTTGAATTATGTTTCTTTCCATTCAAGGGCTTATAAATACAGGAATACAGTTAAATCTTCTATCATAGTCTTCCAATTGCCACTGATCTGTAAAACAGAGATTCAACAAACTAGCTGTTGTTAGATCTGAATTTTCTACTTCTTGCAGTAGTAACTTTAAGCAGCATAGTGTTCAAGATAATATAATTTGAGTAATATGGCTATCAGGCAAAAATAGTGGTTATATTTTTGAGAGAACTACATGAAAATAGTCTAATAAATGTATTCAGTCACGAGGCAGTGAATTGTCTCCTTTTATCCCTCCAGATATTAAACCAAATGAATAAAAGAGCATTGAAAGGAGAGCTACTACAAACATGCTCAGCTAATATTTATTTGGTCTTAAATCTTATGTCAGGCATACTGTTCATATTACCTAATTTAATCCTTACAATAGCCCTGAGTTAGGAATTTGCATTTTGTGATTAAAACTTGAGTAACTAGTGCTTTAAATATGTATATTGTACTAAATCTCCCAGAACTACTCAATAACAGTATTAGGTGTGTTTGGTTCCAATGTTTGGCTACTCCAATACGATGCTATATCGCCTCTTTCATAACACATATATAATATTCCAAGCATTCTTAGCTGTTTTAAACACACTTTGACTTATTTAATACAAAAACCCTGCTAAGTAGAGAGAGTTGATATTAATATCTATACTTTACAGACACAAAACCTGAAATTCTGAGTTTAAATACATCTTCCAAAGTCACACAATTAAGTATGTGGATGGAGTTTTCATTTGAACCTATATTCTGACATCAAAGCATAGTGTTCTAGTTCCAAATTATCCATAATTAAAAACAGAAACCATGACAGATGATCAGAAGAAAACGAACTGACTCAGGGGAATAGCAGATGCCAGGTGTGAAATCTTAGAGTCCAACAGGTTATGTTAGGGGAATTTTTTAAGTTGTCTGTTTTATAGCACAGATTCATTGATTAATTCATTCATTCATACATTTATTCAGCAAACACTTTCTGAATGCCTACCTTGTGCCAGACACTAGGAATATAATGTTGAAAGAAACATGCTTATAGTTGAGAACTGAGAGGACTAAATTAACTAAGGATGAGTGGGGGGTGGTGAGATAGGGACCAGTGAAAAACAGAAATGTAGAGGGTAATGGGTATTTACAGAATTTAAAAAAACCTTATCATTTACTAGATGCCTGACCTTTCCAAAACTCCTTAATCTCTCAGTACTACAATTTCCTCATATGTAAAATGTGGAAAATAGTAATGCTTATTTTGTGTGATTGTTGTAAACATTAAGCTGTGTGGTGAACATGAATATGTGTTAATACATGTAAAGAACTTGAAAGGAATGCCTGACTTCCAAGTAATCAATAGATATTAGTTATTAAGCATTAAATAAATGCTTGGTGTTATGATGATGAGCCATGTTTCCTATTCAGTTAAAGTCGTCTATTATTAAATTTTATTCAATATATAGCTAGCTTTTAATAGGTACCATTAATTAGATCTACTAACTGGAGCAAGTATTTTTCAAACCAAAACTTCTGCTCAAAACAAGGTCAATTGCAGCTCTGAAAAATTTCCTAAAGCTTCTGTGTAATTTTCTATTATCTTTGAGATAACTTTCAAGACTTTTTAATATGACTTATGCCTAAATTCTTGTGTTCAGCAATATGTCTCCCTTATCTCTTACTAACTACAAGGTGATCTACCACCTTTGTCCAGAAAAAACAAGATTGGCCTGTATAAGAAAAATGTTAAGGATTTATAGCACAAAATTTATCTCCTTGATTTTAGGAGAACTGAACTGGAATTAAAAAAGAAAAATAATTTCACATTTTTTTATTGTTGTATTCAAAAATTATTTAAAACACCAAATTTACCATCAGTGGTACTTTCCACGTTTTGCGACACACTGTTCTAATCTCTCTCTCTCATTTTACCAATGAAGATACTGAATTAGATGCTGGGTAAATTACTTTCTCAAGGCCATACAGCTAAATAAATGTAACCTGTACCAAAGGCACGTCCCCTGACTCTTGTTCCCAGCATGGAACCAATTCACCTTCACGTACAAGTACAACTGGCTGCCATAGTTAGAGCTGACCCCAGATTGGGAGGCATTTTGTTCAGTGACAGGCTTACTAAGCTTCTACCTACAAAAGTTGTCAGACTTTTAAACATCTGTTTTGCAAAAGAAAATACTCTGCACAAAATAACCAATCTCTTCCCCTTTAAAAAAAACATGAAATATTATTTAAAAATTCATTAATGTGGATAAGAATTTCGAACATGTTAATTCCATAAGTTAAAATGGGCCTGCCTATTTGCAGTTAACCCATTACCATCACTCTGTTGTAATTTTGAAATCTACATATTTATAATTCACTTCTAGAGAGAGAAACCTGTATGTGTGTCATAGTAATAATGAGCTTCAGAATAGAAATTGCTATATTTTAAAACATCAAATTATAATGAAGATAAAATAAACCAACCCCAAATTATCTTTTTACTATTAATATTTGTAGTTCAGGAATTGTCTCTTCGTGTTTTACATTTAACAACCACATTTAACAACTTTATCTCTTTCACTGTAAAATTATCTCTAGAACAATAGGTCTGTATTTGCCAAACTTCTTATAACTGATTGTAATAATAATTCTTATTGTTATTTAATCAGGCACCTCACAAAGCTGGAGAAGGGTTAAAGAAAAAACATTATTATTGTGTTTTGACATTTTGAGAAGATAATCTAGCCGTCCCTGGAGAGGAAATAGGCTGTGTTTTTATCACTTGATCTCAAGTACTCAATTCATCATTCTTATACATTCTCTAGGAGGAAATGTGAGTGAGTTCATTCAGTTTTAGTCCTCGAGGTGCTAAAGAGATATTATTTTACAATGAATCTTTTTTTTTTCCCCTTTGTTAAATCCATTATAGGAAAACTCAAATAGAAAAGGATCTTGTCAATAAATAATCTGGGCAGAGTTTAGAAGCTACACATTTTATTAAAAGAATCGATCAGCAATTTTTAATTTCTTAACTTAAACCCACAATCTTGGATTCTGTGACAGTTGTCCGGGCTAAGAATTTTACTCTCACATACTGGTCCTTTCAATGGACTTTTCAGAAAAAGAGTGAGTGAGATTAATGAGTTTATTATAATTCATTAGAAAGTGGTATGTGGATGACTGCCTACTTTAATTAGCTTTATTACTGCAGGAAATTGTTTCATATGCCAGGCTCATCATCAGGCACGCCTGGAAAACATTACAGCAGTAATCAGACTTGATGTGAGGTACCTTTCATTAGTCAGTGTGGCTAACAGCACTTATAATGAACAAGGAGGGTATTAAAAAGATGGACATGACAGCATCTAGCAAAAAGGAATTTACCAGATCAACTATTTTTGGAAGAGTGCAAAGTATAATACTCAAAATATTGTTGTGACATACAGGGTACTAGACTCATAATTATGGCAAAAGGTTTAAATATGTCATGTTTATCCAATAAATCTCAATGTAAATTTTCTGTGACTCATACATTATTACAAAAATGTCAGTAACTAAATCCTTTAACAAAGAAATCCTTCAAATGGTATTTCTTAACCATCACTACTGCCGAAGAAAAATACACCTACAAATAACTGAGCAAACAGAAAAATCAAGTCACAATGTTAAGAAAGCAAATCCAAACACAAAACAGATTTCAGATTAGAATTATGTGAAGAAATTATAAATCAATTTCACAGGAATTAACTGGGCTGTTTTGGTAAATTCTCATTAATGAAAAACGTTATTTCTTAATGTTGTTAATACTTTTTTTTTAACCTGAGGTCAAAATTTCACAATTAAGTTTGGCCTTAAATAAGTATTGAAAGGTCAATCTCACGGACTAGCTGGAAAATGGATAAATGATGTGTCCCTATGCTATCTCACTCCCAAGGATCACAAAGCATTCATAACTTATCAAATTTTATTTTACCATCTCTTGTGAAGTAGTCTTTAGGAAGCACAATTCTCATTTCACTGCTAAAGAAATGAGTGTCAGTACATTTTTACATATATTGATAGCATGTTGAAGTTTTTTACTACCCAATCTAACATTTACTTCTTTTACAATCTTCCAATATTTAAAGTTATTCCTCTAAATATGTGAACTATAAACTCAAGACATTCTAATTTCTTCTCTGCAATTGCAGAAATAACACTACTGAAATTTTGGGTGGGAACTGCAATTTCTGGCTTCTCCAATATTGTATTTTGTTTCTATTGGAAATATTCTTTTTTTTTTTTTTTTTTTGTCTTTTCCGTGACCGGCACTCAGCCAGTGAGTGCACCGGCCATTCCTATATAGGATCCGAACCCGCGGCGGGAGCGTTGCTAAGCTCCCAGCGCCACGGCTCGGCCCATTTATTGGAAATATTCTAATTGCAAAGCATTACGGTTTAATAAGCTATAATTAACCAAGCAATGTAGAACATGCCAACAATTGTTTCTCACTTCAGTATAGATGTCATCTAGGATGGATAAATTCTAACCTTAAAAATACTGGGTGTGAAGTGAGAAGTCATTTAAATGTATTTTTCTATTCCTGGGTAGTCTAATTAAACAACAACTACAAACTGTTAACCATCACCACTAACAATACAGCCACAACAAAGCATCTCAGTTCCAAACCCTCACAAGTATTTTCAGTATTCTAAAAAAAAGTTGCTTGCCTAAGATTTCCCAGTACCTTCAAAATTGCATTGTAAATATTCTGATTTCCTATCCTGTGACATATTGATTTAGCATACAAGGCTAACATCCATCACTTTTATTAAAGGCAAAAAGTATCATAAAATTAAACAATGCATATGATGAGAATTAAGATGGGGCAATCAGTAGTATTAGAAATGTCTACCCATTTTGTATTTATTTTTAAACATTACTCTTTTTGGATTACATTTCATTATGTTTGCAATACAGATTATTGATTAGTGTAAAATAGGATATAAAAACATGGGAGGAAAAAACATTTTTCCTTTTGGGTCATAAAAGGAAAGAATCTTTATAAGAAAAGACACTTAATAGATAAAATCTTTTTTTTTTTTTTAACACAACAAGAAAAGCCTCTTTTTCTTTAAGAGGAAATCAATTTTAACAGACAAGTCACAGTAATTCAGCCAAGATGTTCTTGAGATTAGAGAATGATTTGGGGCTTCATTTTATCTGCAACACCACAACTCAAATGTTTGAATACTACAATAACTTAAGCCTATCCACAGAAACATTTTCAAGTTTGAAAGCAGTCTGGTGATTGATTGATTGATACACCTTGAGAAAGTTATATTTCCTTGTCAGTTTTTTCCAATGACACTGAAATATTTGCATTTTTTTCAGTAGTGAGTGTAAGTTATTCCTGACATTTTTTAATGAGAAATTTTACCTATTAGCATATATAGAATAGTCATGAATAATAATAAGTATATATTTGGTATATCTTTCACCCATCACCATCAAAAACTGGTCTTAATTTTTAATAATGAATGGTAATTGACCTGAAGTTTGCCATATGTTTTCTCTCACATTTTTATGACATGACTGGAAACCTTATTAAATAATATATTGATTCAAAAACAAAGCCCTAATCATAATACTCCCTGTCTCCATAAAACAGTATCTTTGAATAACAATATGCTAGGAAATTCTATAAGAAGTAAGGAGTGTGTTTACAATTCGGTATTTTAATTATACGTTACATACTTTCTGAAAAATCATTTCCTTTTTTTTTCCAGCCTTTTTGCTTTAGATAAAATTTTCTCAGAGTGAAAGACCACACTGCTGGTTGTATGAGTAGGGTTATATAACTTCTTGTCTCAGTCTGACAGTACCTGGAATTTTGACACAGACCAAAACTTGGGGGTCTATTTATTCAAAATTTATATTGATTTATATTGCTCATATGCTTTAGTTCCTACCAACTACCAGTGGTAATTGCACCTAAGAATCACTCCATGACACCAATTTAAGTCACAAAAATGTAGAAATAATAACAGGAAACCAGAGGATACACCACACAAAACTGTGTGTAAGAAGAAAAACAAGTATCTGTTGGGGATCAAAGGAAAAGCCAAATTCCCATGCCAATATCAGGATCTATGAAACTGCCATGAAATCTAAACCCTTCAAATTAACTAAACCACCTCATGCATTATGGTTCAACATGTATTTAGAAGTTGTTTGCAATCAAAATACCTCATTTTTTACAAATATTTCTATTTTGTCTTTTTCTTGGTTTTTTTAGTGTTTGGCATTTTCTAAATACAATAATTTTTTTTTTTTGGTAAAAGCGTTTTAGCATCATATCTCTCTAGTTGGGAGGACAAAAAAGAGTAGGATGTACAAATAATAGATTTTTATTTCTATCAATTCAAGTATAACACTGTAAAAGTGGTATATATGGGTCAATAACATATTTTAAGGACACCCATTTTTAAATAAAAAAATGTGGTCACTCAATAATATTATCTAAAGAAAGATAGATAACTATCAAATAACTAATAAGAAAAATAACGATTGTTATATATAACAATTAATTTAAAAATATTTTATTTCTTTAAACATTTAGCTGATAAATTTAATAAATCAAACTAATAGTCTTAAAATAGCATATTTTGTAAACAAACAAAAATAGCATTAATGAAAAATAATATTTCACATGTATTTCTAATGAAAATATATTTTTTCACAAAGATAAAACCAACAGAGGTTAATTAGGATAACATATAAATATTAGCAGAATAAAAAAAGGTAACCAACAACATAATAAAATTCCATACCTATATTTATGGTAGCAAAAGCAGTCTCAACACAAAAAGATATTTCATACTTGCAGGGTAATAATGTGTTTATTTTTTTTTACTTTTTTTTTTTTTTTTTTCTTTTTTAGCAGCTGGCTGGTACCAGGAACCAAACATTTGACGTTGGTGTTACAAGGCAGCACTTTAACCAGCTGAGGTAACCAGCCAGCTCTATCATGAGTTTCTGAATGGATTACAAAACAAACAACTCTTGTCTCCAGTATTCTTTTTTCTTTTGAAACAAATAAAAAACATCAAAACCGTTATTCCCCCAACATAAGTGACAGATTTCATTTGTATTACTGTTCAAATGACTTGTTCAATTCAGACTTTTTGTAAATTATTAAGCAAGAGATTTTATTCAGCTCCTTGCATTTTGACTATACCAGTAACCCAATTTTTTAGTCATTTTTATGTGGTTGTGCTTTTGTGAGTGCATATATGTGCGAGAGAAAAAGAGATAAGTGGAAGAGAAAAAGAGTGAAGCAGTAGAATGAGAGAGAGACAGAGCGATTGTCAGAGAAAGACATTTGGGACAAAGAAGTAATAAAGAGGGAGAGAATGAGAGGAAGAAAAGGGAAGATGATGGTTAGTACAGTAGATGGGATACACTAAAGAATAACAAATAAACAATAGTTAATAGAAGGAATGTAACTTGCTTTGGGCTCCCTACCTTGCATTTGAGTATAATATTAAGATACTTAAAATCTTGTTCAATAACTTATTCTTTCATATATAAGTATATGTTGTTGTTGAAATAGTGACCTCGATGACCGCATGACCCAGTCCCAAATGATAATCCTTATATGTCCTTATTTTTTCTCTATTTAATTGCAGTTTTTTAACTTTCCACACATATATTTGGTAGCAAATATTTATTGAGTGCCGTATTAATTATTTATGGCTGTATAACAAGTCAAATGGAACAAATATTTATCATCTTGCACAGCTTCTGTGAGTCAGGAATCTGAGTGTGGCTTAGCTGGGTGTTGTGACTTAAGGTCTCTTGCGGTGGTGATCAAGCTGTAAGCCAGGGCTGTAGACTCTTCACAACCTAATATCAGCAATAACCTCTGGTTACTTCTATTGTTTTCTATTTATTAGAAGCAGGTCAATAAATACAGCCCTCACTCAAGCAAAGGGGATTACATGATGGCCTGAGTATCAGGAGGCAGGGATAATTGGGGATAATTACACTCTGCCTTCTGGCCTCCATTGACTGACATCCCTCTCACATGTAAGATATACTCGTCCACCTCTATGGTCCCCCAAAGTTTAATACCATTACAGTATCTATTCAAAGTACATAATCTTCTGATCTGAATTAGGTCCAGCTGTGGCTTAGACACCTCAGGTATAGTTCCATACATATATCTCCCTAAATACAGTCCCTCTTGGTCTGAAAATAGGTAGATATAGGCCCCCAAATACCCAATACACAATAGTGGGACAGGCATAGGATAACTACTGTAGACATTCCTGTTCAGAAAGGGGAAAATGGCAGGTATAAAGAGGCTACTTGGCCATAGCAATTCTGAAGTCCAATCATGAAATTATTGGAAGATACTTAATAAGATCAAAAGACTGTAGAATTCTCCATGGCTAGTGGCTTCAACAGCTGGGCTCTAGCTATGCTCTCTGAGTCATCATTCAGCTAAAGCTCTCTCAGCCTACTCTCTGTTAGTAGAATTCTGGGAGTCCGAAGGGCTTCCTCTCATTCCAAACTGTCTCTGCCCGCCCCCCTCTGTTCAAGCTGGCAATGTTTCTGTATATATAACTCTCTTAAGAACTTCATGGGTCTCCTGTGAAATTTCTTAGGGTTTATATCACTTGGCAAATGTCATATTCACAAATCTCTTGAGATAAGCCCTTCTCTCTCTTGGCCTCTTGCTTCAGTAGATGAACAATAATGCCCTTAAGCTTTCTCAAAGCCATAATAATGTTTCAGAGGACATGCAGGGTACACTCTTAATCTCTTTAAGGACTTTCTGAGTCACCAGCTTTAATCTTTCTGAGGTCTTAACAAAAGGTTTTATCGACATACCCTAAATTTTATCTTTAGACTATATTTTCCTGGAAGTGCCCGGGACATGATCTTTGCTTGAAGTCATTTCTTAAATTTAGTATTATTTGATTTATAAAGAGGCTGAGAATTTTCAAAGCCATCTCATTTACTGGCTCTTTTTTGTTTAGTAATCCTTCCTTTAATTTATCTCTGTACTCTCATATTACGTTATATACTGCTAGAAGAAATCAGGTGGCACCTTTAACACAGGCAAATCACCCAGTTCATTAGGCACATTTTATATTTTCTACCCTACTTCAATCAAAAGCATTGTTAAACTTTCTGATACTACATAAGAATTCTCTTTCCTCCGTTTCCAATTACATTTATTTAACTGTCCTGAAAGTCTTGCCCTGTAGTCTTAGGCATCTCATCACAGCTCCTTCAAGGCACTTTGCACTTTCACTAACATTCTCCTCAAAATCTACTGCTCATATCCAAAATCATTCCCATATTTTAAACTTTAGTTACAGCAGCAGCGTGCACTCAGAATCAAAATCTATCATAAATATCTATTGTTGTTTAACAAATTTTCCCCAAACTCAGCACCTTAAAGTAAGTTTTAATTATTTCACAGTTTCTGAGGGTCAGCAATCTGGGCACAGCTTAACTGGTGCGTCTGGCTCAAGGTCTCTCATGAAGTTACATTGCACCACCCAGCTAGGGGTGTAACTGACTCAAGGATTGGATTTTCTTCCAGTCTTACTCACGAGGTTGTTGGCAGGCCTCAGAAAACAAGCTTGTAAGCAATCATTTGGACCTCTCCAAAGGGCTGCCTCATGACACAGCAGCTGGATACTCCCAAAGTGAGCAATCCAAGGGAGAGTAAATTAGAGCACCCAAGACAGAAGCCACAATTTTTTAAAAACTAATCTTGAAGTGACAACCCATTTACTTATCCTGTATTCTATTCATGTGAAATGAGTCATTAAGAGGAGGATTACACAAGAGCACGAATACTGAACAAAGGGGATGATTGGGGACATTCCTAGAGTCTGCCTGCCACAGTGTCTATCAGAACTACCCTGTTAACTACCATTTTACTTTGAAAGTATAATTAACTTTTAATTAGCCACATTAATAAAAGGAAACCTAGTAATGAATGATCTAAAATATCATATAACTTAATAAAAATTATATTTTCTTAGATCTAGTAAATGACACCCACAAAAACATTCGCAAAGAAGTAGTAGCCTTTTGGTTTTAGTAAGCCAGGACAATCACTTGGTTTAGTTCAGCATCAGCAACCTGGAAATCATCTGATCTCTAGGGAGAAAAAGAGGTCATGGATAATTTTCAAAGTAGAGCAACTAACCATTTAAACCTATGAAGTTATTTATAACACCAATGAAATGGCGAATCCAAAGTTTAAGTCCAATCACGTTATGATGCCTTCTATAAAAAAAAATTCTACATTAGCATTTGCCTCTTTTAGAGCTGTGAATGGTTCCACTAGTACTAAATTCTCAGATCAATTTATTTCACCTAAAACAAAAAACAAAAAACTGTAGAAACACAGAAAAGCAAAACGAATCTGTTACATTATACCTTTCTTTAATCATCCCAATCCAGAGGGCTCTGTTGGGCAAATATTGTGATTTTTAAGATAAGACTATCATATGCATTTTTCTAAATTTTCCAGCACCTGTGAGATAGCTAAGTACCATTTTCTAGTCAGATAAATGACATCTAACTTGCTCAGTAGTGCAATCACATTAGACAAGCAATTCATCTTAAATTGAACTGAGTGCTGAGGTAGTGATGGATTACTTTAGCTCTCCTAAACTACAGAGTACAAATTATATCTTACATAAGCTCTACTGCATAAAACTTAAGGGTTGTTAGACCTTATATGTTTTATTTTTAAATTGTCTCTACTTCTATATCAATGAGGAGAAAATAAATATGAGTTACAGCCAGAATATGTGAGCACAAAAAAAGGATCCATAAAAATTATTTAAAGCTCTATTACAGTGTGTGTGTGTAAAAAGTTAAATTTTAATACCAAACAACATTGATCACATTATGAAAAGGCCATTTTCTTTATAATTGTGACATATCTTTGTGTATTTATTACTTCTAAGTAATGTATTCCAATAAAATAGATTGATTGCTTTCTGTGTGAGCATTCAGATATTTTACTTCTCTTTATTTAGTTGCATCTGGTATTACCTAACAGGCATGATCCTGAAAATTTGAATTGTAAATAACATTTCTTCATAAAGAACATTCTACACGAACTCGGGAAATTACGTGGGCAAAACTTTTAGAAAGTTATTTTCACAAACAGAAAATATTTCCATCAGTACTAAAAAGACTCATTTGCTATGTTCAAATATGGGTAGTCTGGTTGATTGAGATTGACTGGTTTGTTTAGATTTTGACACACTGCAAGTCCCTAAATTTCTAACCATTTATGATTTAAAATTTTCTGCATAGCTTAGTTTATTAAACAATACATATAATATAAATATATATATAAATGTATAAAACTATAAAAAATATTTTTTTCTTTCTTTTCTTCCTGCAATGCCTTCATTGATCCTGCCTACCTCTTTGGCCTCAACCACCATCCCTCATAAAAACCCATACACTTAAATGTCATGAACTTCTTATAGGTCCTAAAACAGGTCATGTTCACCTCCATACATCATCTTTCTTTCTCCTCAGAATGGCCTTTTACTGTTCCAGCAAAATCTGACACGTTCTTTAAAATTCATCTCAGATATTATCCTCTCTGGGAAATCTTGAGTCTCTTTAAATTAGATGCCGGCTTTTGTTTTACTTAAAAACCTATTATAACCCTTTTCAATCTTTCAATCTAGTCTATAATTGTGTGTGTGTGTGTGTGTGTGTGTGTGTGTGTGTGTGTGTGTAAGTAAGTAAGTAAATAAATAAATAAATAAGTGTATTTATTTATTTATTTATTTTCTGCCCCACTCTTCACTAAACTGCAACTTCTTGAAGGAGAAACACTACAGCTTAATTTACTTTGCAGCCATGGCAATAGTGGAGTGACTGGAAAAGAGTAAACATTAAAAAAAAAGTTTGTGTGAGTGGGAAAAATGGAAAGAGGGGATTACTCTCCTTTAAATCTTTGCATCCCAGATCCTAACAAAGAAGAATACCAAACAATCCTAGACAGGTCTTCAGGTTGTTTCCTAATTGTCAAAGTTCTGGAGGGAGACTTGAGTAAAATGTCTGTACACAGGTGTTCATAGGTCAAGAAATGTTTCAAGTAAAGCCATATAAGGATGTTGCTTAGGGAGGAAGAAATTTCTCTCACTCGGTTTAAAATCTGCATATGTATGCATTGTTAATAAGTGTATTAGGATTTTATGCAGTGATTCAGAATCCTTTAAGGAGACTAAAGCCTATTCAAAAAGCCATTTTTGTTGAAAACAGGTTTCCCAAAGGCCTTGTACAGCTTGTTAAATACTAAGCCAATTTAGACTTGATATGGAAACTCCTCTAAGAACAAAGTAGAGTTAATTAAGTGAGTTAGTGACCTGTTGGCTAAGAATTATGTTCCTGATTGGAAGGAAACTTGGACAGAAGCATTTTAGAGAGACTGTTGCAGACACACAGGGTTAGAACAGTGACATACTTCATAGAGTAAAGAAAAATTATTTTGAATTTACAAAATAATTGGTCAGTTTAATAGGTAGTGAAAAATATATACTGATTAACAATACAATGTCATCATTAAAGTATTTATTTGGAAGTGACACAGGCCAGCAAAAAAGAGAGCAGAAATTGCTACTAATATCCAAGTTACAAGTGACTTGTTTTAGGAAATCATGGGTTGGGGACTTTCAACTAATTCTCTAGTTTAGAAAAATAAAGTCTCCAGAACTTGGCATAAATTAAATGAAATTTTCTTAATCATTCCTTTAAATGGTCTATATCTTATAATTGTTTAAGTCACAAAAGTTAATATTATAAAGTGTTTTCAAATTTATACATTTATTTCAATAAGTAATTGGACTCTTACAGAGAAATCATTATGACTTTCATATTCTGCTTTTCCTTCTGTTTAAATGAAGAATTCTATTATATTCCATGCAGTCTACACCTCAGGAGTCACCATCATTGGGTGACAATTGGTGTCTCAGTAGGCATAAGCCTCCTAAGAAAAATTAATCAGTATTTTTAGTGTGTTCCATGAAAGCAGCCTTATTAGTGATGATGATGTTTATATTTAAAGACCAAGCATGAACAACTGCGTGGATTACAGTTCTACTTATACACTGTTCAAGTATGTTCTACTTATATGTTGCTCAAGTTTGAACAACTTCATGGATTACAGTTCTGCTTATATGCTATTGGTCAAAGCTAATCCTGTCAAAAACCAACAAAAAAGACATAACCTTGTTTGAAGACATCATCTCCTGAAATGGTCCTCATGTGTTTATTAAATAATTACATATAAGTGCAAGCCTGCTTTCACTGATTTTTACAATCTACCTGAAAGGGCAGACTTTACATAAGTCCTAGAAGTATGTTGGTGGCTCTGAAAAAGAATGAGGTGGTAGGAGAAGCATTACAGGAGAACATGACCCAGTGAGCTTAAATAACTTAGTAAAATACTAAAATGTCTGTTTTTCCTTATATATTTTTCCCCTTTCTTCTACTTTTAAGCAAGGAATTAGCAAGGAATAAGCAAGTGAATTTAGAGGGTCCTTATAAAATCCTATGACTTCATAAAATCTTAAGCATCTCGAAAGCATAATGCTAAGGACACCAGAAAGTGAAGAGAAAACATTTGAGAAATGGCTAGGAAGTGAGGGGAAACTCAGAGTAGATCGGAGAAGTGTACTGGTTCCATGAGCAGGGGAGACTTAGTTGTAATTCCTGGCATCATCTGGGGAAGTGGCAAGACTCAGCGAGGAAGGGCTATTTTGTTCATTCCTGACTTCAAAGGCTAGATCCTAGGCAGAGAAGTTTCTAGTCTCTCCAAAAGTGTTTGTGCCTCAAGCATAACATGAAATCGGCAGAGCCATGTGACCTAACTGGTGGAAATGCTGTGTGAACAGATTATCTCAATCACTAGGTGGGCCTTTCCAATGGCTACATTTATAAAATCTTGGGACATTTGCAAATTCCTGAGGATGGAACAATCCATGAATGACTGAAGTTATGTTTCCTATCATCACTAAAGGATGAGTACTTGAAGTTAAAATTAATGCAATTAAAAGAACATTGAAATAATTGTAATATTGTTTTTGAGTGCATCTGTTTGCCTCATTGGCTCCTATAAATCATGGGAGTGGCACAAACAGATCAAAGGGCTCTGCTCCCAGGTCTTCTAGGCTGTGTAGGTTAGTAGTCTACTGCCTTACCTCTCACTACCCATGAGCTTTCTATAATTTTAGGTACTCAATAGCTGGACCTACGCCCCAATGAAAATAAAAATGCAACCTAGAGAACCCACAAACAGAAAGGAATTATGTGGGAAATAAGCACAACCCATAGCTTTCTGTCAAAATAAAACTGCTGGAGGAGCAGATAAACATTTCAACAACCACCACAAAAATTTAAAGAGTCTAAGGCTCAACTACAGTCTTCCCAGAACTAAGTAAACACACTGTATCCTATAACTACAAGGCAACAGATAAAGAAGATCTTCTCTTCGGAGGCCTGATGTATTATCCTGAAATAACGAGTAAAGCAAATAAATCAAAGCTCAGAGGGAAAAAAAAAAATGAAATCCATAAGAAAAAAGTAAGAAATTTGGAGAACAAATTCAGGAGACATAACTAGACATAACTTGCAAATAAAAGAATTTCCAGACCAAGGAAAAGGAAGAGATGGAAGATGGAAGAGATGTAGTAACCATTTAATAGTTAAAAAATAAAATACCTTTGAGCTGAAGAATGACGTAAGTCTGCAGATCAGCAGGGCACATTAAGTTCTAGGCAGTGCTTATACAAATATATACAAATCTAAAGATTCACACAGCTAAGGGATTTATCTCTAAAGAAATGCTTGAATCATTAATCATCAAATGGGTAAATAAATGTGGTTATCTTAGAATGGAAAGATTTTTAGATTACTTTTAGTACTTTACTATTTATTGTTCTTTCGGTAATATTTATTTTTTAAACAAAAATCATGTATTTCCCGTGGCTGATGTGACAAATTACGACAAACTTGATGGCTTAAAACAGAAATTTATTCTTTTACACTTCTGGAGGTTAGAAGTCCAAAATCAGTACCACTGGGTTGAAATCAAGGTGTTGACAGAGCCATACCTTCTCTGAAGGCTCTAAGGAAGAACCATGTCCTTGCCTCTTCCAGGTCCTAGTAGCTGCCAACATTCCTTAGCTGGTGGCTGCATCATTGTAATCTCTGCTTTGGTAGTCACATTGCCTCCTCTTCTGCCTGCATCAAATCTCTCTCTGCCTCTCTCTTATAATATAATTTGTGATTGCATTTAGAACTCACTCATATAAACCGGAATGATCTCCCCATCTCAAGATCTTTAATTTGATCACATCTGCAAAGAATTCTTTTTTTTCAAATAAGGTAACACATACAGGTTCCAGGGAATAGGGCATGATACCTTTGGAGAGGCATCTTCAGCCTACTACAACAATGTATGTGATATATAAAAAATGTATTTTTATATCACAAAAAATGATAAGGTTACTTTCAGGGTGAAGTAACAAAAATACTTGCTGCTTTTACCTAAGTACTATTATTGGAAGACATCAAGGATTTTACTGAGTTGAGACACATGATCAACGCAGCAGTACATTGGACTTGCAGAGGTAGAGAACATTCCTTGGGCTACAAAGTGGAGTAGGGGGTAAAGAGGTAGGGACAGGGAGGGTGGGGATAATTGGGTGGGGGACACATGCAATTTGTGGTAATGGGTATGCTGCCAGTATGAATCGGGCCCTCACATCATGGCATGAGGGGTGACAATCAGTTTTGTATCTCATGAATACTCATAACCAAAAAGATTTTTTTTTTAATTTTTAAATGATGACTGTGGATGCATTGTAGAGAAGTGTTCTGGTTTTTAGTAGGTACACAAGACATGACAGTAGAAGGACAGGGAGGAGGCAGTCCTCAGTGAACAAAGATAGTGATTCAGACTAGGGAGAACCAGTAAGTGAATTCTGCATGTAACTAAAGTTTACTTCTTAAAGTGTTAAAGGTTTTATATGTGTTGATAGTTTCTGAAATTATTTTCTTTATATTTTTTATATCCTGTAGACTTTTAGAAAAATTAGTTACTATAATTTGACCTTTTCTTGATTATTTTCAGTCATTTTGGTCAGCCTCCCTAAGAAATGACTGCAGAAATCAGTTGGTGCTTTGGCATCTTCCCTTGGTGTGAGCCATCTCTTCTCATTTAGGTCATTTACAACAGTCTGAAATTTGCTTCATCTGTAACCTGCTATTCTATCAAAGAATCAGAAGGAAAATCAGTGAATCCACCTTTTAAATTAAGTTATTTAATTCTTGCCCAAAGCAAAGGCACTATTTATCCCAGTTTGGAATAATGTTTATAAATACAGAGTCATAAAGAATACCTTCACCAGATCCAACAGACTAAATCAGTCTGTTGTTGTTTACATTATTTTTTTAAGACATTGGCATCTAGATAGTTGAATATTTATCTGGATGTTACACACATTCTTCCTATAACAAGGAGGCCAAAGACTGGAAGTAGTGGGAATATAGCTGCATTTATTCACTGAACAATTTTATATCTAGTCACAAAACTTGACTTCTCCATTTCCCCATTCATTCATGTCCTTACTCATTAAAGAAAACTTACAGAGCACCTGTTAAATTCAGAGCAGTATGATTAAATGAAGACACAGAAATGAATAACATAAAATTGCTGCTTTTATCAATTTATTTGTTGTGCAGACAATTGCATATAAAACAAGTAGCTAAAGCACAATTAGGTAATTGCTATCATAAGTGAAACCATAAGATACCATACAAGTGTGTAGGTAGAGAGTCTAACTATAGTCAGTAACAATAGCACAGTCTACCACTTATTCAGCTTTTACCACTCGACAGGAACTGTGTTAGGGCTTTACACGTATCACTGCAATTCAATTTTACAGAACCCTATAAATTGTGTTATTATTGTCATTTCATGTATTCGGATTCATCCAGCTAATTTTTATTTTTCCTTCAACTGTCAGCTTAAACACCACTCTTCTCAGGAGGACAATCTGATTCTGAAAATAGATTAAGCACCCACTGTTCTTTACTCCTGTACTTCTCTGTTATCAGACTACAAGTATTTGCTTACTGTTTGTATTCACCAAAAAACAGAAAGCTTCATAGGACAGAGACTTTTTCTGCCTTATTTATTTTTGTAACCTCAGCATAGAACTCACTCATAAGTGAGTGTATACAGAAACAGGGAACAGAGCATGGATTTAGCCTAAATCTACTTCTAAAACCTGTATTTCCAATAACTAGACTGTTTGATACCTTAATGAAATAGAAGATTTCTATTTGTTGAAATTAAATATTTTTTATGTGTTGAAAGTCTGAACATTTTTTACTAGTGTGGTATTATCAATAGCTTGTTAACAACTTAGACAAAATGCTTGTTCAATGTCTCAAATGAATTAGAAATAGTATTGTCAGGTTTACTTTTTATCATCTTTTCAAATATTAATATGTAACAATATTTTAATTTTATAACTATGATAATAAGTGCTTTAAAAGATCCATAATGACAAGATAAAAATTCAAATTACTAAAGAAGATTGCAGATTTTATATGAAAGGAAAATAGAAATGAGCTCATATCTACATCTACTAGATGTTAATGGTAAGATCTTATTAATAGGAGCGTTAATTCAAACATTAAAAAAGAATAAAATTATGTACAGTCAGCATTCATATCATAAGTGACCATAATATCTTAACTTGACAGTAGTTTAAAAATAATTTACTGATTGAAATTATAGTCACTCTTTAACCCAAAGTAGCATGCATTACTTCATTTACTCATTTATTCATCATATGTCCTGCATATCTTATTTTAAATAAGCAATAATTATTGCTTACAAGACTCTTTTAACTTGGTACATTTTCCTCACACCAAAATTAGAGAAATCCTAAAGAAATCCACATTTATGAACTCTTTTAGTAACGTACTTACAGTTCATCTATGTTCTTTTATAATATTAAAACATTATAATTTAGAAGAAAATATTCATATTATGACATTAAAGTAGTTTGATACAGCTATTTAAGTCATATGTGTGTACCTTTCTGAAGGTTAAACTTTTAAAATTTTATAAATTTTGTGAACTTGAAAATTTTGCTTTAGATTTGGTCATCATATTTTTATTGAGACACAACTATGGTGCATATGCAGTGAGAAGGGGAGAGATTATTGAAAAGAATGAAATCTATTTTATGTATACAGTTTTCTTTTCATTTTATTAATTTTAATATTAATTTTTAACTGTACATATTTGTGGGGTATAGGGTATTGTTTTAATACATGAATATATTGTACAATGATTCACTTAGGGTGGATAACATATTTATCACCTAAACATTTTTCTTTCTTTGTGATGATGACAAACAAAACCCCCTTTTCTAGCTATTTAGAAATAATTAACACAATATTATTTGCTATAGTTGGCCTAGAACACTTATTCTTCATCTCTACCTGTAACTTTGTGCCCATTAATCAATCCTTTGCCCATCCCCTATCCCCTTTCCCTTTCCATTCTGTGGTAACCATTATTCTACTCTCTACTTCTATGAGAACCACTATTTTTTTCATTTTTTCAGATTCCACTTATGAGTAAGATAATGCAGTATTTGTCTTTCTGTCCCTGGCTTACTTCACTTAACATGATAGACTCCAGTTTCATCCATGGTTCTGCAAATGACAAGACTTCATTCTTTCTCACGCAGAATAGTATTCCATTGTGCATATATACCACAATTTTTCTTATCCATTCATCCATGGGTGGACATTTAGGTTCATTCTATCTCTTGGCTATTGTGCATAATGTTGCAATGAAGACAGGAGTGCAGGTGTCTCTTCAACATATTTATTTCATTTACTTTAGATATATACCCAGTATTGAACACAGTATTCCATATAGATATAGATATACGTATAAACATATAAATAACATATTTGTATTTAGATATTCTTGGTATTTAATAGATTTTAAAATGCTTGAGGAGCCACAAGCAGCACCCACCACCAGGTAGAAGGCAGGAACAAGCCCGGGGTCCCAGGTAGGAGGTTCAGGCAGCACCCCCTGCCTGGCAGAAGGAAAGAGCACACCCAGGGTACTAGGCAGGAATCATGGGCAACACTCCCTTACTCAGAAGCCAGGAGCATGCTGAAAACACCACTTCTTGGTGGGTGGTCCAACACATCCACTACCACAGCCACTGCGGCTTCAAGGGTGTCTTGCCATCACAGTAGCAGCCATGGCCACTATGCAGGCAGCCGACCACCCACTCCACTGCATTGACACAAGGATAGTCACTAGTGAGGACCAGAAAAAGAAGAGGATGTCTCTCTCCTCAAAGCCCACTCCAGAGTAACAGAGGAAGCAACTGCTTTATAAGATGACAGACAGCAATATAGAGATACTAGAAATATAAAATAATGAGAAAATATTACACCACCAAAGGAATACAGTAATTCTTAAGTACCAGATCCCATATGGTAGGAAAACACTTGAAATGACTGAAAAGGAATTCACAGCAACAATCTTAAGGAAACTCAATGAGATAAAATATGACTCAGTTAGAAACACAATGAAATAAGAAAAAATATCCAGGACGTGAAGAAGGAAATTTACAAGGAGATTAATACTTTAAAAAAGAATGTAGCAGAACTTCTGAAATTGAAGGATTCATTAAATGAAATAAAAAACAAAACTGAGTGTGTAAGCAGCAGGTTAGAGCAAGCAAAAAAAAAAAAAAAAGAATTTCTGATTTTGAAGACAGTCTTTTTGAAATAACCCAGATAAACAAAAACAATTAAAAAAAAGAAAAGAAAGAAAAAGAATTTTAAAAATGAAGATAATCTAAGACAGTTAGCAGACAGCCTTAAGCATAAAACTTCAAATCACGGCTATTCCAGAAGGAGAGGAGAAAGGAAAAGGCACGGGAAACTTATTAAACAAAATAATAATGGAAAACTTCCCAGGTATATAAAGAGACATGGGCATTCAGATCCAGGAGGCTTGAAGATAACCAAACATATTCAATCCAAAAAGATTCTCTCCCAGACACATTACAGTCAAACTGGAAAAGCTCAAAGACAGAGAGAAAATCCTTAAAGCAGCAAGAGAAAAGCATCAAGTCACCTATAAGAGAACCCCTATCAGATAAATAGCAGACTTCTCCACAGAATCTCTTCAGGCCAGAATAAAAATGGGGCAATATATTAACATACTGAAAGAAAAAAGAAAAAAAAAAAACTTTCAGCCAAGAATACTATACCCAACAAGGCTATCCTTCAGAAATGAGGGAGAAATAGCATATTTTCCAAAAAACACAAACTGTAGAGCTTTACCAACACATGACCAGGCTTGTAAGATATCCTTTAAAAAGTCCTGAATCTGAAATTTGAAAAATAGTATCACACAAGAAAGAACAAAATCCACTCATAGAACAAAAATGCAAATGACAAAGAGTAAAAAACTGAATCTTACCACCTCAAAAACCAACAAACATCAAAGACAAACAATAAAAGGGGAAGAAAGGAATAAAAGATATTTAACATATCCAACAAAAATCAATAAAATGCTAGGGGTAAGACAATGCATTTCAATAACAACCGTAAATGTAAATAGATTAAACTCCCCACTCAAAAGATACAGACTGACTGATTGGATTGAAGAGCTAGACTTCAAGAAACTCATCTCATCTGTAAAGAAACACACAGACTAATAGTGAAGGGATGGAAAAAGATATACCACAATATGGAAACCAAAACCAAGCAGGAGTAGCTATTCTTATGTTGGATAAAATAGACTTTAAACCAATAACCAATAAAAAGAAGGCCACTATATAATTACAAAGGGATCTATCCAGCTAGAAGACACATCAATCATAAATATATATGTGCCCCTCACTGGAGCACCCAGATATATAAAGCAAACACTATCAGGTCTGAAGAGAGAGATAGACCCCAATATCTTAATAATAGGGGACCTGAACAACCCTCTATCACCATTGGACAGTTCATCTAAGTAACTAATCAACAGAGAAACACAGGATTTATATTACACTTTTGAACAATTGGATCTGGTAGACATCCATAGTACATTTCATCCAACAACTACAGAATAACATTCTTCTCATCAGCACATGGAACATTCTCCAGGATAGATAACATGTTAGGCTATAAATCAATTCTCAACAAATTTTTAAAAATTGAAATAATTTCAAGTATCTATTCAGACCACAACAGATTAAAACTAGAAATCAATAACAAGCAAAACTCAGGAAAATATACCAATACACAGAAATTAAACAATATGCACCTAAACAACTTATGGATCTAAGAAGAAATTAAGCAGTAATTCAAAAAATGTCTTGATACTAATGAAAATAAAGACACATCATACCAAAACCTGAGGGATACAGCAAAAGCAGTACTAAGAGGGAAGTTTATTGCAATAAATGCTTACTGCAAAAGAATAGAAAGAGTTCAAATAAACAACCTCATGCTACACTTCAAAGAAGTAGAATCATAAGAACAATTCAATCCCAAAACTTGCAGACAGAAAAAATAATTAAGATCAAAGCACAGCTAAACAAAATAGAAACCCCAAAACAATGCAAAAGATCAATGAAACAGAGTTTGTTTTTTGAGAAGATAAACAAAATAGACAAATTATTAGCTAGGCTAACTAAAAAACAGAGAGAAGACCCAATAACAAAAAATCAGAAATGAAAAAAAGAGACATTACTATCAATACCACAGAAATACAAAGAATCAATAGACTATTATAAACAATGATATGCCAAAAAATTTGAAAATCTAGAGAAAATGGGTGAATTTTTAGACACATACAAACTACAAAGACAGAACCAAGGAAACATAGAAAACCTGAACAGACCAGTAACAAGCAACAAGACTGATGCAGTAATCAGCAGTCTCACAACAAAGAAAAGCCCAGGACTGGACAGCTTTACTGCAGAATTATACCAAACCTTTAAAGAAGAATTAATACCAGTTCTCTCTAAACCATTCCAAAAAATTGACACAAAGGCCATTCTCACAAACTCATTCTATGAGGCTAGCATCACCTTGATACCAAAACCAGACAAAGATATAACAATGAAAGAAAACCACAGGTCAATATCCTTGGTGAACTTAGATGCAAAAATCCTCAACAAAATATAGCAAACATAATATAGCAACACATCAAAAAAATTATACATCATAATCAAGTGGGATTCATCCCAGTGATGCAAAGATGATTTAACACATGTAAATTAATAAATGTGATATGTCACATTAGCAAAATGAAGGACAAAAATGATATGATTACCTCAATAGATGCGGAAAAAGCATTTGACAATATTCAAAATCCCTGCATGATAAAGATTCTTAATGAATTAAGTATAGAAGGAAAGTATTTCAAGACAATAAAAGCCACATAGCACAAACCCACTGCCAGTGTCCTCCTGAAGAAGGACAAGACAAGGATGCCCACTCACCCCACTCCTGTTTAACTTACTATTATAAGTACTAGCTAGAGCAATCAGGCAAGAGAACGAAATAAAAGGCATCCAGATTGGAAAAGATGAAGTCAAACTCTCCCTGTACGCAGATGACATAATCATACACACACACACACACACACACACACGTGTGTGTGTGTGTGTGTGTGTATAAGATATTTAACATATCCAACAAAACTCTATAAAATGCTAGGAGTAAGACAATGCATTTCAATAACAACCCTAAATGTAAATGGATTAAACTCCCCATGAGAGAGAGAGAGAGAGAGAGAAGCTGACAAACAGTTATTTAGAGCTGACAAACAGTTCCAGTAATGCTGCAGGATACAAAATCAACACACAAAAATCAGTAGTGTTAGGCCAGCCCCATGGCTCACTTGGGAGAGTGTGGCACTGGTAGTGCCAAGGCCATGGGTTCGGATCCTATATGGCGATGGCCAGTTCACTCCCTGGCTGAGTGTGGTGCAGACCACACCAAGCCAAGGGTTACGATCCCCTTACCAGTCAAAAAAAGAAAACAAACAAACAAACAAAAGAAAACAGTAGTGTTTTTATACTCCAATAACAAACTAGCAGAAAAATAAATCAAGAAAGCAAGGCTACTTACAATAGTCACCAAGAAAATGAAATACTTAGGAATCAATTTAACCAAGGTAGTGAAAGATCTCTACAATGAGAACTACAAATAACTACTGAAAGAAATTAGAGAGTACACAAAAAGATGGAAAGAAATTCCATGCTCTTGGATTGTAAGAATTAACATTGTGAAAATGTCCATACCACCCAAAGCAGTTTATAGGTTCAATGCAATCCCTATCAAAATACAAATGACATTCTTCACAGAAAAAGACAAAACAATCTTAAAACTTACATAGAATTCACATAGAATAAAGACCCCAAATAATCAAGGCAATCCTGAGCAAAAAACTGAATAAAAAATAAAAGCCAGAGGCAATACACTATCTGACTTCTAATTATACTACAAAGCTATAGTAACCGAAACAGCATGGTACTGCCATAAAATCAGACACTTGGACCCGTGAAACAGAATAGAGAACCTAGAAATCAACCCACATATTTACAGCCAACTGATATTCAACAAAGGCACCAAGAGCATACAATGAAGAAAGGAGTCCCTCTTCGATTAGGGGTGCTGGGAAAGTTGGACATCCATATGTAGAAGAATGAAATGACCTGTATCTCTTGCCATATACCAAAATCAACACAAAATGAATTCAAGACTTATACATAAGACATGAAACTATAAAACTACTAAAGTAAAACAGGGGAAACACTTCAGGATACAGGATTGGGCAAAGACTTTATGAATAAGACCCCAAAAGCACAGTCAACAAGAGAAAAAAATAAACAAATGGGATTGCATCAAACTAGGAAGCTTCTGCATAGCAAAACAAACAGTTAAAGCGAAAAGAACCTACAGAGCTGGAGAAAATATTCACAAACTATGTATCTGACAAGGGATTAATGTCCAGAATATATGAAGAACTCAAACAACTTAACAGTAAAAAAACAAGTAACCCAATTAAAAAATGGGCAAAGGAGCAGAATAGGCATTTCTCGAGGGAAAATATACAAATGGCCAACAGACACATGAAAAATGCTCAATATCACTAAGCATCAGGGAAATGCTAACCAAATCCATATTGAGACATCATCTTATCCCAGTTAGACTGCCCAGTATCAAAATGACAGAGAATTAAAAATGCTGTCGAGGATGTGGGGAACCTCTACACTATTGGTGGGACAGTAAATTAGTGCAGCCATTATGGAAAACAGTATGGAGGTTCCTTAAACTGCAGATAGAACTCCCATACAATCCAGTATTCCTCCTGTTGGGTGTATACCCAAAGGAATGGAAATCATCATGTCAAAGGGATACCTAACTCCCATGTTTATCGCAGCTCTATTTACAATAGGTGAGAGTTTGAACCAACATAAATGTCCATTGACAGATGAAAGGATGAGGAAAATGTGGTATATATACACAGTGATACTAGTCTGTCATATAAAGGAATGAAATTCTGCCATTCACAGCAACATGGATCAACTTAGAGCAAATTATGTTCAGTGAAATAAGCCAGGCACAGAAAGAGAAATACCATGTCCTCACACATAAGTGAGAGCTAAAAAAAAAAATATATATATATATATAGACAAATTTTAAAAAAGAAAGATACAATAACCATAATAATTTGTTGAATTTTCAAAAGGAGTGAACTGATCTGAGGCCACCAGAGGTGGGAAAAGGGGAGGGGGAAGGACGATTAGGGAGAAATTGGTAAAGGACCACAAAAAATGATGACACTGTGTAATGATAAGTATAGTAATTAAAAATATACACACATATTATACTGACATTTCACTACCTGAAAGCATAAACCCTCTGTTTAAAAGATGTCATTTTTAACTGTTGATTACATACATACCTTACTCTAGAAAGAAAACAAAAAGTGAACTTCACCTTCAATCATTAATCTAGAAAATTTGCACGATCATATACTTCTGAGAATTAGTATAAGAAATTCCATTGTGTGATTTCATTCAAATGATGAAAATAGGAGAAATATAATTTACTCAATGTTCAACACAAGTAATAAACACCCTTTCAATGTTTGTTAAACAATAAGATAAAATAAAATGAGATGCTTATATGTATCTCACAGGTGAAGTTTTCCATGTTGTTTCAGACATCTATGAATTTAGGTTTTCTACATGGATGAACCTGAAGAAACTTACGTTGAGTAAAACAAGCAAAGCACAGAGGGATAAATACCTCATGTGCTCACTCATATGTGGGAGCTAAGAGAGAAAGGAAGGCAGGAAAGAAAGACCACAGTAGTGCCATAGTCTAACAGAGGGAGAGAACATTCCATGGACTACAAATTGGAGGGGGGGGAGAGGGAGGCTGGGGGATAATTGAGTGGGGACAAGGGGTACAACAGTAATTTCCGGTAATGGGTATGCCCCCAGTATGAATCTGGCCCACACATCATGGGCAGGAGGGGGGACAATTAGCTTTGTATGTCATGAATATTCTTAATAAATAAATAAATAATAAAAATAAATCCATAAAAAAATGTAAAGTTAGCATCTGGATATTTTAGGAAAAAGCAATTGCAACTTATGACCATGAGATCAAGTTCACAAGACAATTTTAACTATTATGTGCAATCAGATTATATCAACAGTATTTTGTGCATATGACCATATGTATTAGTCTGTTTCTGTTGCTTATAATTGAATACCTGAAATGGGATAATTTGTAAAGAAACAGAAATTATTTCTTACAGTTTTGGAGACTGGGAAGTCCACGTCCAGAGGCACATCTGATGAGTGCCTTTTTCTGGGTGGTGGCTCTACAACAAAGCAGGGCATGGCATGGCAAGTGTGGGCTGAGGAAGAGAGAGCTAACCTCCTCACTTTCTCTCCTTCTAAAGCCATCAGAACCAAACCCACTACCACCCATTAAAGCCATCAATGGATTCATCTATTCCCCAGGGTACAGTCCGCACAATTTAATCACCCATTAATGGCCACACCTTTCAATGACCATATTAGGATTTTATATCCTCTTAACACTGTTACAGTGGAGATTAAGTTCCAACAAACAAACATTTGGGGGACACATTTAACCCATAGCACCATACTAGCATCCCAGAGATTTATAAATTGTGCCACATGCCCTTCTGTGTCCTTAAACAAAATACAGTCTATTCCATGGGCTTCTCTCATAGAAAGTTTACACATACATAGCAAAGTATCAGAGAACTTGCTATTCCCACAGTTGTTTCTGAGAAGTTGCTTATTTACAGGTTTTGTTTTTGTTTTATCATATCAGGTGATTCTGATGGGTGGGTGGGAGCAGCTTGGCCCCAAAGCTGATCCTGCCAGCTGCATAAGGAGAGACCATTAATGAGCTTACCAACTTTGGCATTTTATACTAGATAAAACTCGCCACATCAAAAACTTCTTTCAAGAAGCTTGGAAATCAACTAACCCAAAGGTATGTGTGACATACCTTTGGGTTAGATGACAGTTAACCTTAAGTAGTAGAAAAGCATACAGACAGCAGTGAACAGAATACATAACATAGTAGGTATTATGTGAAGCCAATTCTGAGCAGAAGTTATAAGCTAGAAATAAAGGAAAGATGATAGAAGTTAGGCAATAGTAGAGGAAGAAAGGCAGATAAAGAAAAAGCGGCACAGAGGAGGAGTCAGGAACAAGGCAAACTACTGTGGTGGCTGATAGGTACCAGACCACAAGAACCACAGTGGGATACTAAAAGGATGACAATTTTCCAGTTCACCATGAGTTCTCGCTGGAGTTGCCTTGCACTAGTTTTCAAGAACTGATTATGATCATCTTTTCTGAACTCCAAGTTCAGTGACTCAACTTGGTAGCTTGAAATTGGCTGTAGTGGACCAATGACACCACAGAAATAGGCAAATACTAAAATTCAGTTTCTTTGTTTCCTTTTCAAAAAGCTGATTATTAGGCATTTACCAGCAAACCACTGGTTCTGACTGTTTTGCTTCTGAGACTATTTCATTTCTCCCCTAATCCCCCATTTTATTTATGAAATAAAGTCACTTTTACGGAGGTAGCTTGGCTTTTGGGGGTTTTTTTGTTTTGTATTCTCAAAATCTTGAAAAAACTGATGCAATTTTCTAGTTGAACTCTCCATTCAGTGAGATTTACTAAAAGTTTAGTAAGTATTAATTAAACACTGTAGACAATACAATACACCTGATTCAGGATGAAATGAGATATCATATCCGCCTTCAGATCAATTATAGTCTACTGGAGAAACATATGGAATCAATCCAGTGTAGTGGCATAGGGACTATAATTGAGCTTGTTTTGAGGGGCAAAAAGGATAAGCATAAAAGAAACATATATATTACTTAGAAGGATGTGTTAGCATCTGGAAATATTGCTAAGAGATTTTGATAATAGAGCTTTGAATTTAAGGTTGACCAAGTTTTGGTCATGCAGATGGCTTATGAGGAAGTGCAACATGTTCCAGTAGAGAAGACAAAGAAAGGATTTAAGAGAATAAGGATTAGAGGGAGGGTGTAGGATGGTGCTAGAAGAGCATGACAAAATGGGGAAAATTCAGATACAACAGTCTGAAATATCATTAAGTTCCCTCTCTCTCAAAGAGATTATCCTCTGTAACTATCACCATGCAACATATAAACTTCTCTGAGTTCACTATTTGAGGCATCCTATTACAGTATTTTTGTGTTATTTCCTGTTCAACACACTACATTTTAATCTCTTAGAGATTAAACTAAGAAACTGAAAAAAAAATAATTTCTTACTAGCTAACTTCAATTTAAAATCTTAAATTGATTATTTTGATGCATATCATTCTTCAAGAATCATCCCTAAAAATGCTAAAAAGTTGCTTGTATTTTTGTGCATAAGAGTTGAATATAGAGACAAAGGCTAAGTTCATGACAATCATTACAAATTTTTAAAAATCATGGAATGGAGTTTGGCATCTGGGAAAAAAAGTAAACAATTTCACATTAAATATTTTCTCATGTATTTTAAAAGCTTGGTTTTTAGGTAAAATAAAATATTCTTCCTGAAACAGGAAATATATCTTAGCACTGCAAATTCCTCACTGCAAATAATTGGGCAAAGGAGCAAGTATTGTTGGAATTTTTCCCTGTACTTAATTTCAATAAGGCAACTGATGGTTCCTTTATTCACAAATTCCTTTAGGAGGTTCAAGTTTTTGTTTATTTTATTTAATACAAATCACAGTTAGCAGTGTTTGCATTGTTAGTCTTTCTCTTCCAATGTCTGGTGATACCTCAGCTGGGTTTTCCTTCAAATTTAAGCATTCAATTTAGCTATTTACATGGGAGAACACAGTACTAAATGGAATGTGTTCATTTTTCTTGTTTATAAAATATCTGCAGAAGTGCCAACAACACAAGAGACAAGACTTCTCTAGCTTTTTGGCATCTGCCAGAATAAAGTGCTAATGAAATCAAGCTAATAGATTTGAGTCATTTGAATCCAAATTTAACAAGTATTTATTGATTAACTATTGTGTAAAAGACACTGCTGGATGGTACGGCAGATACGGGGAGAGCACAGTAATGTGATGTACAGGGGTGGAAGTGGTATAAGGAAAATATGGAAAAATAAACATAAGCAAAATTATTATAACAGTAGAATAAGTTCTGTAAGAAAGTCAGAGATGTGTTTGGTATTGACTGTTATTTCTCTACCAATATCCACTCCCCCCTGTTGCTCAGTTACACAATGTTGATGTCATTTGGGGTAGTAACGTACCCAATTAAAATATTACTTTTCCCAGCCTTCTTTGCAGTGAGGTTTGGTCAATGAGACATAATCAGAATATCGTATGGGATTTCCAGAGTGGCTCCTTATATGAAGCGTACTCAGCTAGCAAGTATGTTACTGTTCTACTCCATTTCCTTCCTACTAATACCTGGAAAAGGGATGGATGGCAGGAATTCCAATAGCTGTATTATACTATGATGTGGCCTTTAGTAGTGAAGTTACAGATGTGGAAAGCAGAGCAGAACAGCAGGGGAGTCCAAAACAACTTCTGGAGCAGCCCTACCCTGTGGACTGCCTACCTTCAGACCTTTTTTCTGTATAAGACTAAATTCAATAGGGTTTAAGTCACTGTTATTTTCTGTTTTTGTTTTGTTTTGTCTTATTTTTGCAGCTGAATGCAATTTTTAACTAAAACAAGGTACTAAAAATGCTAGCAAGGTCAGAAAAAGGTTAGACACAGTTAAGGAGAAAAAAAGGAAGGAGACTTTTTTGAGGTGAGTGTTAAATAACTTCACCACAATGGGTTGCATCAAATTAAAACTACAACTTTCTTTTTTCTGGAAAAGGTTGTACTTTGAACTATATGCAATTGTCTAGCTAATTCTATGTCACCTGTGTAATTGAACTGGATCAGAATAAATTTATGACCACCCAAAAGATGTTTTGACAAGATAATTCAGTATCATAGAAAGCATATGATCATGATTTCTAACATAAATAATTATAATAAATCCTTAACCTTCTGCATATCCTATAGGCACACACATATATACACACTTAGGTAGATGAGTACATTATAGACATATAAACATATGTGTCAAAGTAAAACACAATATGAAATAACTATACCTTTTTTATTTAGAAAATATTTATTAAATAGGTATTCTGTGCCAGCCATTGTTCTGTAAGCTAGAAAAACAATGATTAATAGCTCCCTGCCTATGCTAAGCTTCTGTTTTACTAAGCAAAACTGCATACACACACATACAAATGTTGTGTCAGATCACAAGCATTTTGTGCTGTAAAAAAAATGATAAATGCCACGAAGAAAAATAAAGCAGGAAAAGAAGGTGGATATGATAGCTATTTCAGGAGCGTAATTAGAAAAGTCTCCTCTGATGAGCTGACATGGTTGAAGATTCTTAGATGCACTGATAGAATGAACTAGATGCTAATGTGGGGAACGGAAGATACGGAAAGAAGAAAAAGTTAGGATAACTGTGCTGAGGAAGAAGAGAACTTAGTATGTTTAAAAGTTAGCATTGCCAGATCTAGAAAAGACATGCAAGAGAAATCGGAGACAAGATCAGAAAAGCTGCCACAGGCAAGAATATGTAAGGTCTTGACAAGAAGTTTCACTTTAACCTTGTGTTTGATGCAAAGGTATTGGAGGGTTTTAAGCAAGGGAATGGCAAAATCCAATTTATTTTTTTAGAAAGTTCACTCTGGTTCCCATGTGGAAAATGGATAATAGGGGAGACAAGAGTGAAAACAGAAAGACCAGTAAGAAACCACTGCACTGTCTAGGTGATGGTAGTATATGTGGCAGAAATGGAAAGATTTGGAACATATTTATGTATTTTCAAGGCAGAGTTCAACAACTCTAGATTTTTATCAGCCCATGGAGTCAACAGAGGAATCTGCAAACAACAAACCTTATTCCATTAGTTTCCTGCCGTATATTTACCTTCCTCAGTTTCCAACTCTTGGAAACCTAAAACCACTTTCCTTTGTCCTCTCATTTCTCTTCAAATTTATTGTTCTTTATTGAAGATGCTATATAAGCTGGAGTTCTAAGCCACTGCTTTGAGTTTATTTTTGTTGAGGTATACCCACATCATGTGCACTGCACCTATTAATAGATGGTTTTCCCTTGATAATCTGTCTTTTATTAAGGGGTCATTTCCAACTAAGAACTTATGAGAGTTGAGGAAAAAATTATTTTTCATCCCTACACAATGAAGTCAACAAAAAAAACATTTCTTGAGTTTGGGAAGGAGGATTTGCAGACTTGGAGAGGAACAGATTTAGGACAGTGAGGTGGAATAACGGAATGAGAATCAAAAGTTTTAAATGGTTCTGTCAGTTTGGAGCTTCCTACTAGACATCCAAGTGGAGATACTGAGTAGGCATTCGTATATATGAGACGGAAACTCACAGAAATCTAGGATGGAGATAAAATAATTGAGAGGCATCAGTCCACAGATGGCATGAAATCACCTGGTAAGTGAGTATATCTAGAGAAGAGAAGAAGCTGCAGAGGAGAGGACTGAGATAACGAGCAATAAGACATTTACATGTTGGTTAATGCCACTCAATATCAACCTCCAAAATTTTCACTTCCCAGGAAGAAAACCACCCCCAATATTTGGCAAATGACTCAGTAGAAATTAGAGAATCGCAATTTAAAAAAATAACAAAATTGTAACTATTATCTATGCATACTCAAATGTAGGTTAACACTTAACTTTAGGTTCACATTTACCTAAGCCACTAGAGGCAATCCAGATGAAGCTAGAGTGGAAAGACTCCTCTCCTGTCAATTCAGAAGACAATGTTTCTTAATTTACAAGGTAAAATGTGTAATGAATTATTCCACAGGAACATTAGAGTTAACTGCAACTAAAAAAGAACTACATGCTATTAGAGAAGTAGCATAGCATAACAGTGAAAATCATGAGTTTTGGAATCAGTCTGGCTCTGCCATTTATTAGAGGCATATTAGACATATTAAAGTCTCAGATCCTCAGTTTCTTCTTTTGGAAAATGGGATTAAAAATGCCTAGTCTAACCCATGAGATTGTTGTAAAGTTTTCCTGAGAAAAACGTATGTAAAATGCGTCAAGCCCATTGAAAGTGCTCAATAAACTAAAGCTTGTACTATAGCTACCTTTCAAATAAACTATGTGTTTAAAGAGGCTTTGTTCTTTAGCAGGGGCAATATCCCAAACAGATAACTTCTGAGCAAACATTTGAAATATGGCCCATTTAAAAATTATACCTAAATATACCAGAATTTTGAATATATTTATACTTTTTAATGTTTTAAAACAAATTTTATGCCATATGTCCTATATTTTTTAATTTAAACAAATCTACTGAGTTATCTGCCTTTATATGTTGAAGTCTAAAATATAAACATATAAATAAAATAATGCTTTGTTATTCAGAAAGAGGAACACATGGCTTAAAACTAATTCTATGATAGTAAAATAATATAAACCTCAATTTAGAAAACAGATTACTCAAAATGAATACATCATGTACCGATGCCAACACCAAAAAATTGAAAATACAATCTCATAAATCAATAAGACAAATTCAAATACTTTAATAACTATTTAATATTCTATTAACTACCATAATCCTTGTAGGTATTTTTTCATTGGTTACTTAAATCGCTATTGACATTGATGTTTCTGTATACCTTTTTTCCCTCAAGGAGTGCTTAAGAAGAATGTAAACACCATATGTTACATAGTGTTAGGATAAAATTATAATTACTTACTCAAGTCAAAAGGTAATTTAAATCCGAATAAGTATAAAGCTACTTTAGAGGCAACTCCTACCAGTTAAACTGTTTTTATAACATAAAAATGTATTTAATTATATAGCTAATAACCTAATTACACAATATGAATACACTTAAAAAGTAGCTTTTGTGTACATTAATAAATCTCATTCTATATTTTTTGACTGAAGCTTTAAAACCAACTTATAAGACTGCAAAGTAATGATACTAAGTCAGTTGGCTTATTGAAATTTGTCTCACTTCTTTACATGTGTACTTCATACTCATTTCTTAGAGACAATTTTACTACAGCATGTGAATCTGTTCACATATCTGACTTTATGCACCATTTTTTGCAGAACTCCACTGAAGCTTTCATTAAATCTTTCATGTACTAAATGACGTAGAGTTAAAACAAGTTAGTTCCAGAATATTTCCCATACATAATATAGAAATTATTATTAATAAAGTTCTGATGCTTTCCTAATACAGCTTTATTAAGATATATTCAAAGAACAGACAATTCCAAATTCTTTAACCAGACCTCTTCTTACGTACTTATTGAAGAGCATCTGTGTGACAAGGAAAGAAAAAAGTTAAAACACAATTCATAATGCTAACTGCCGTTTGGTCCTGTCAAACTAAGTAGTTACAGGTGCTTATTCTTTACCTATATTCATATAAAATTGAATATTTACTGTTTATTAAGTTTTTTTAACTGTGTGTCCACTATTCAGCTCAATTTTAACATAGAATTATTCTTTAAAGTTCTTTAAAAGATGATTATAAATACTATATATCTATATCAATAGAAAGTAGAATGAAAGAAAGGAAGGTTTTAAGATAAGAAGTACATGGTACGATCTATGAGCACTTTGACGGTAGACAGCAGTGGAAGAAGGAAACTGGAAAGCAGACCCAAGTAATCTGAAACCTGAGCCGGCAGGGCACCTCCCACCCTCAAACAACCCTACTTGTACATAGAAAAGCTATGTACCTACAAAAGTGGGAATAAAGACAGGACTGACCACTAGAGGACTGGCTGAAAGTATTCCATGCATGCAGGCAACTTCTCCTCCCATCCCTAGCAGAAGACTAGAAGTTTATTCTCTCCAGAAAGAAAATTAGATGACCTCTGGACTAAAGAAATATCGGGCAAAAGTGAGGAAGGGAGTACTCTAGAGAAAACTGGTAGATTAAATTAAATTTGACATACTAAATAATGAAAACCAATAACCTCATCCCATTTTTCTTTTTTGCTCTCAGTCTGGGACCATAGCCTAACCCCTCCAGGCAGGAATCTGTCCTGGTATTTTGTTCCTATATATATCTAAGCATGGTTTGCTGACCCTCTAAGTAATTCTGTAAGCTATTAAATACTCAACAGATACCAAATCTAGCAGAAGAATGCTTTCTTATATTTTTCTCTCTTTTCTTTCCATTCTTTTCCTTCATTTCTTTTTCTCCCTTCTCTCCTCTCCCCTCTCCTCCCCTTCCCTTCTCTCTGCCTCTATGAGTATTTCTATCTCTATCCTTCTTCAGTTATATAAAACAAATGAACAGTCAGAATCATGCTTAAAACAAAAACGCTGTAGGCTCTCTGTAGTACAGTAGTTAAAACCACAGTTTTTAGAATTTTAAGGACTCGAGTTGGAATTTCTGCTCAGCCATTTACAGCATTATAACCTCCAGCCGGGTTACTAAACTAGTCTAAGATTTAATTCCCTTATCCATAAAATGAGACAATAATCCTGTGTATTGAGGATTAATAATCTAAAGAAGTAGACAGGTTTCAGGATTTCCGTTTTGGAGAAATGAGTCTGTATCTAGACTTCCATTGGTTGGCTAAGCAAAATCTTAAGAAAGGAAATATTTATAAACCCAAATAGGCAGTTGGCTGAAATGCAGCTGTCACTTAGATATTGGTCATTACATAAATATCATCTAAGGCAGAAGTCAAGTTTTCAGAACACAAAACAAGATCCTCACAAAAAACAAGGGGAATTTGACACTGAATTCCCTAGCACTAAGTTTGAGCCCCAAAACAGTTCATTTGTACCTAGGATTGGCTAACCCATGCTTAGAGTTCTAGGGAGAAAAAAAGGGGGATAAGCTACAAAACATTTGGGAAGCTCATACTATTTGTATAGCTTGATAAGTTTTGTTATATTTTTTCACCTTAGGATGTCTAATTTAATAAAATCATTATTGTGGAATAGTTTGAAATACTTGAGAGGAAATTAGGTCTTAAGTGAAAGTTTTTTCATTATTCATTCATTCATTCAATAATTCACTCATTCACTTCTTAACTGTGTATTATGTACTGATTCTATACCAGGTACTGAAATAGGGAATCTAAAGAACATAAAATATATCTGCCTTTAAGAACATCCATATCAATTGGGAAAAATTGTAAATAAACATAATTATAATATTATGGTTCCATATTAGAAGTTTGATTAAAGTACTCTGGGGACTTCAGGGAGGAATTTTCATATAAGAGGTGGCATTTAATTGGGCATTAAGTGGGGAGTAGAAGTTTGCTAGACAGAGAAGATATCAAAGTATACCAAAAGTAAAGGAAATAGCTTGTGTAATTCAGGACAATAGAAATTCCTTTCTCTGTATTAATATAATACCCAATTAGCACTTAGGGTTGGGGGATGTAATGTGCATTTTGAATGTTTAAATAATCAGCTCAACATTTATAAACAGAACAAAGATTCCTTGGTCAGGAATAAAATCCAGATCTTACATATGTGATATTACTGACGACGGTAGGCAGAATAAAGCCTCCTGCCCTCCTCCTCCAAAGATATCCATGGCAAAAGAGAACTAAGGATGCAGATGAAATAAGGTAGCTAATATGCTAACCTTAAAATTGTGAAATTTTCTTGGACTACCTCGGTGGACTCAGTGAAATCACAAGGGTCCTTAAATGTCAATGAGGGTGGCAGAAGAAGAGTCAGAATCAGAGTGATGCAGCTGAGAAACACTTGATGGACCATTGCTGGTTTTGAAGATGGAAGGGGCTTAAGAGCCTATTAATGCAGGCAACCTCTAGAAGCTCAAAAAGACAAGTAAATGAACCGTCCCCTAAATCCTCCATAAAGAACTCAGCCCTGCCAACACTTTGACTTTCATCCCATGGACAGATTCATTTCTGACTTCTGACTTCGAGAATCATAAGGTCCTAAATTTGTTTTGTTTTAAGCTACCAAGTTTGTGGTAATTTATTATAGTAGCAATACAAAACTAACAAATACACTAACTATAAATGTACAGATTTTTAGAATATATGTGTGATAGCCTAGATCATATGTAAACTCTATTGTTTTAATATGAAAACAGATTGAGCATCCCAAATATGAAAATTCAAAATCTGAAATACTCCAAAATCTGAAACATTTTGAGCACCAACATGATGCTCAAAAGAAATGCTCACTGGAGCATTTCAGATTTTAAGATTTGGGATGCTCAACTGATAAGTATAATACAAATATTCCAAAATTTGAAAACTGAAATCTGAAACACTTCTGGTTGCAAGCACTTCAGATAAGGGATACTCAGCTTCTATAGACAGGTTTCATCCTATTTGGAGCATGTACAGATTCAGGTAATCAATAATTTTTATTTGACCAGTACTATTTGATATTCTAGCAATTTAAAATTTCAAATAAAGTTCAGAACCCATTCTGTAGAAATCAAGAATGAAATTTTCTTCACTTTGCATCTTACCACTTGCTCAATTCTTCTTGTTTCTTGTTTTTCACTTCCTGTACAATGGAATCTAAGTTATTTACAAAGTACATCATGTCCTTCACACCAAACAACTTATTCCTCACCACGTAGGCAACACATGACTGAATATTTATTATTTCTGTACCCTAAGGTGTAGTTTGAAGCCTTTACTCTTACTTTTCTCTTGGCTGAGATCTCACGATACTTCCCTCTCCTCAACCCCATCCAGTTGAAATACTTTGCACTCTTCCAGGCCATTCCCAAATACAATCAGCACTATGATTTTCTGTAGCTTTCCACAGTCAAAATAAAATATTTCCAGCTCCAGTACCTTTACATAAGGTCTTACACACACAATAGGACCTCGATAAATGTTTGCTAATCATTCTAAATGGCTCACCACATTCAAGAAGGCAACAGGATTGGTGAAAAATGGCAATAGTAAAACTAATATCACTAAGTGACTAAGGTCCATGGGAAAGAGCAAGAAAGAGGAGAAGAAAGGTTAATGCTAAAAAGAGAACAGACCACTGTTGGCTTGATTCTTGTGGGTTTATTACCAAAAATTATGACCAATATCTCTGTAGCATGGTGTAGCAGCTGGCACGGCTCCATTTTTCTACTTGGTTCTGTTATCAAAGGTTCTGTCCCTGACAAAGACACTAAGAGGAGAAAAGTGAGCTTATTCCTCTACACTTAATTATGCTTTGACAATTCTGCCCAGCTTTTAAAAAAGTTTCAGGTTCAAATACTGCATGAATACGACCCCAAAAGCACGGGGAACCAAAGGAAAAATAAACAAATGGGATTATATCAAACTAAAAAGCTTCTGCACAGCAAAAGAAACAATTAAAAGAGTTAAAAGACAACCAACAGAGTGGGAGAAAATATTTGCAAAATGTACATCTGACAAAGGATTAATATCCAGAATATATAAGGAACTCAAACACCTTTACAAGAAGAAAACAAGCAACCCAATTAAAAAATGGGCAAAAGAGCTAAGTAGGCATTTCTCTAAGGAAGATATACAAATGGCCAACAGACATATGAAAAAATGCTCAACATCACTCAGCATCCGGGAAATGCAAATCAAAACCACACTGAGATACCATCTAACCCCAGTTAGGATGGCTAAAATCCAAAAGACTATGAACAATAAATGCTGGCGAGGCTGCGGAGAAAAAGGAACTCTCATACATTGTTGGTGGGACTGCAAAATGGTGCAGCCTCTATGGAAAATGGTATGGAGGTTCCTCAAACAATTGCAGATAGATCTACCATACGACCCAGCTATCCCACTGTTGGGAATATACCCAGAAGAATGGAAATCATCAAGTCGAAGGTATACCTGTTTCCCAATGTTCATCGCAGCCCTCTTTACAATAGCCAAGAGTTGGAACCAGCCCAAATGCCCATCATCGGATGAGTGGATACGGAAAATGTGGTACATCTACACAATGGAGTACTACTCAGCTATAAAAACGAATGAAATACTGCCATTTGCAACAACATGGATGGACCTTGAGAGAATTATATTAAGTGAAACAAGTCAGGCACAGAAAGAGAAATACCACATGTTCTCACTTATTGGTGGGAGCTAAAAATTAATATATAAATTCACACACACACACACACACACACACACACACACAAAACCGGGGGGGGGGGAGAAGATATAACAACCACAATTACTTGAAGTTGATACGACAAGCAAACAGAAAGGACATTGTTGGGGGGGAGTGGGGGAGGGAGAAGGGAGGGAGGTTTTGGTGATGGGGAGCAATAATCAGCCAAAATGTATATCGACAAAATAAATTAAAAAAAAAAATACTGCTACCAAATTATTTCTTGTTAGACAAGCCTAACTACTCTAAATAGACCTTTTTTTTCTTAATAGGAAGTATTTGCAACACGAGTGTAATATAACAAGTTTAGCCTACATCATTGACGTTTGTCATATATCCTGACATAATGGTTCCCATTAGATTTACTAAAGTAAAAGAGATTACCTGAGAAAAAGAGGACATACTCAAGTATAAAGACATAAACTGACTGCTGATAATATCATTCAAGAACTTCAAAGAAAACAGAATTTCCTTAGCTGAGAATCTGACATCAAGAATATTCAAATTACATCTATCTTGAAAATTATTGCAAATAGGCTGTTGATTAGAGTCTGATACATCCATCTGGCAATTGCTTAACTTTGAATTTTCTATGCTGTGTGTCAGCCACTATCCAAGAGGACAGAAGTTAGTTTCTGCCAAAACATACTGCACCTTTCCTTCTCTCTTTTGAAATGTATTTTAAAGTGGTGTTCATTATTTCCCTACTCTATTAAGATCTTTACTGTAGGCAAGAATAAATAGAATTCTCTAATTTTCTCATAATTATTATCCAACTTTTAATTTGAGTCATTAACATGCCAATTTTGCCTGAGAAAATTAATATAAATAATAGAATCTCTGCCAAATTACTTATGTGTGATATGAAAGCTGCAATGAATTATAAATTTATGATAGATGCACAAATTTCAAAAGAGAATATTTGCTTATTTTACTTATTTTACTGCATCTGTCAGCTTGGCTACTTAATACCTCCATAAAGTACAATAAAAACAATGGAAGCCCAATGTCTTAGTATAGTATTTTAGGTCTAATATTTTTTAAAATGATATAGTTACCAAGGAAAATACAGTCAATTTCAAATTATTTCACATACGTTAGAATTAATTGCACTCAATTCCTTGCACATTTTATTTTACAGTTGCAAGCATACTATCTTAGTCTTTTTGGGTTCCTATAACAGAATACCATAGATTGAGGGCCTTCTAAACAATAGAAACGTATTTCTCACAGTTCTGGGGATGGGAAGTCTAAGAGCAAGATGCCTGTAGATTTGGGATCTGGTGAGGGCTTGCTTCTTTGTTCATAGATAGCTGTCTTTTCTCTGAGTCCTCACATGGTAGAAGAGGTGAAGGAGTTCCCTGAGATCTCTTTTACAAGGGCACTAACACCATTCTTGAGTGTTCTTCCCTCATGACCTAATCTCCTACCAAAAGTTGCACCTCCTAATACCATTACTCTAGGAATAAAGAGTTCAACATATAAATTTTGAGAGTATACAAACTTTCAGTCTACAGAATGCATATTGATATGCTTCAACCTTCAGTCTCTAAAATTCATTTGTTATTTAAGTAAACAATCCCAAGATATAATGTAGAGCCCCCCCCCCCCCAAAAAAAAAAGTAGATTTCTAAGTCCCTTTGTTTAACCTTGCAGCTGGAATGTGTTTGCTTGTAAGGGACCACTAAGAGCTGGTTTGGTGGTTAATGGTTGATTGCATCTCTGGCTTCTGTAACTCTGCTGTTTGCCTGTTTCGAAGAAGCTGCCTGCTTGGTTTACAAAGATCCCCTAACCACATTTCCTGCCTCTGTAATCCAGCTTGATGAAGCCCCTCACCTGCTTAATGAAGCCCCCAGTTTTCAGTGACTCTGCCTGGATACAGGCAGAGCCAATGAAGAAGCTTACATGCTTGCTCAAGAAAAGTATAAAACCCCTGTTCTCTCTGCACTTGGGGCCCAAGAATTCAGAATGAGAGTTCACCTGGAGCCTGCTAGCATAATAAATCTTCTGACTACTTCATCTCTCTGAGTGTCTGATGTTTCCTTGGAAACCTTTCCATAACAACAATAATAGGTGGAACCCATTGCCAGATAAACTAAACTTGTACTGAGTCCACATTTGATAGCTTCTCATAATTATGGTCCATCCCAAATGGGCATGTTAATAATAAATCGTAGTCTTTGAATTTTACCTCAGTTGCTAAATCCTTATTTAAAGAAAAATGAGTTACAGTATACTTCACACTTATATTTCACTCTTACAGGTAAACTCTGAAGTAATATTACAGAATATATAAAAAATAAAGAATGACTGTGTTTCAGTTTATATGAAATGGTAATACAAGATAAGGAATAAACACTGGTTGTGTTACACATAAGATCAGCTGCTTAAATTATTACTGATAATGATGTTATTATCTTAAAAAACATAATGGTTAATCTCAAGCCAATTCCAATATCTGATGTCTGTATTAGATGTTAAGAGATCTTGTTAATATTGTTGTGCACAGCAATGATTATCACCTGTGCTATGATCTCCTATCAAGGTTTTCTAGGTGCTTGGGAGGAACAGGTGCTGAATAACAGAGCACCAGCCAGCTTTGCACATGTTGACCTCAACTGTTTCCAAATAAAATTGTCCTGGAATCTTGCTGGCAGACAGAACAAATGTTTCAGTGATGCTAGTCCTCTCTGAAGTGCGTTCCTAAACCAAGACTGAGGTTATAATGACTTAAAACAAAAATTCTTTTTTTTTAAGAAGCACATAAAGGTGTTTTTATTTCCCAAATTTTCAAGGCCTTCATTGGCTTTCGGATTTTGTCAGCAGTAATTTAACATCCTGTCCTTTACATACAAATGAATCTGGAAATATTTTCCCATGTTCTGTATCTGAAATCTACCACACTATTCAAGCTTATCTACAAAATCCTCAATTTGGCCAATTAGCAAATGCAATTAGAAACTATGTATCCTGTATTTGTCTGAGGATCTAACTCAATGATATAGAAAGTGGATACCTGAATTAAATTTTCCAAAATCATTTTTTAACAGATGCTCAGTAAATAATGTCCACTAAATTTGTCAAAGGGACTCTTTGATTAGAGTAAGCAGAGTAAGGCCCAGTGTCTGAAAGCATGATAAAATAAACCTTTTTACAAAGAAAGTTTTCTATCAGTACCACTTGGAGAAATCCAAGGCACCAACATGAACAAAGATGAAGAAACTCACTGAGGTTTAAATTAAGGAAGAAAATAAATGTGTGTGATAGAGATGTGGTGGGAGGAGGTATGCCATTATTTTTAGTATGTATTAATGTTGACAAATTCTTTACCTTGTACACACCTTCCTGAAATCATTTGGACAGCATGTTAGAAGGATCTGGACAGCAATATGAAGCTAGTAGACAGCATGAAAGTATTTGTTTATGTTTCCCATTAAAATATTTTTCCCTGACGTCTCCTGTGTCTGAGAAATATTGCATATCTTTTAACACAAATTAAACTAAATTGATTTTGGCTTTAATTTATGTAAAAATAATCTTATTTGTCTTATCAGGGTTTAGAATTCTCATTTTTCTTACTATGTGAGCATTCATCATCACATGTTAGTAATGCTGTCTTAAAATTCAAATGATAATTCATCTTGACAGATTCAGAAGGAAAAAAATAATTAAAATAATATTCAACAAACATTGTAGAAATTATTGTTTGGCAGTAGTTATTTCAATTTAAATTTCATTCTCAGTGTTTCTAATCAGAATTTAGTCATTTTTAAAAAATATAATTCTTTGATATTCTCAACCACAAGATTTGAAGGACTCTAAGTTAGTTCAATTATGGTGACATTTAAGTAAGATTTCCAAATTTAATGGAAATTAAAATAGCATTGGAGACTAATGGGTAAAAAAAACTATGCTATCTACCCAAAGTGAATCATTGTACATTACATGCATGTATTGAAACAACATACTGTAACCCAACAAATATCTACAAGTAAATGTTAAAATACTTTGAAAAAAAATAACATAAAATAAAATAGCACTGGAAAATATACTCAAATGAGTACATTGATGAATAAATGCAAATAATTAAGGAAATCTCATTTCCTTCTACATTCCCTCAAGCCAAAACACCTCACACCTGACTGAAAATTTAATAGTATTAAAAAACCGAATTAATAAAAGAACGTCACATATCGATTTGTAGTTTAAAGCTTGCTCCGAAGTCTCCAAAGATATTCCCCGTCAAGCAGCACAGTTTATTTCCCCTTCCCTTCGGTTGAGGTCTGTCCTGTGTGCAGAAAAGAATTCTCACAGCAAGCCTGAGCCTGCCTGTCTGCTACAGGCTGAATTGTATTCACCTAAAATTCATGTTGAAAACACAGTCTCCCCAGTGGAGATAAGTACTTTAAAGTGGTGATTAAGTTAAAATGAGGCTATTAGGGTGTGGCCTTACTCCAATAGGACTGTTGTCCTTATAGGAAGAGAAAGAGACACTAGGGATGCCCTGCACAGAGAAGTACCATGTAAGAGCACAGCAAGAAGGTGGTCTTCTACAAGCCAAGGAAACAGACCTCAAAAGAAACAAAACCTGCCAACACCTTGATCTTGGATTTCTAGCCTCCAGAACTATGGGAAAACAGAATTCTGTTGTTTGAGCCACTCAGTCTGTGGTATTTTGTTATGGCAGACCTAGCAAATTAGTACATTATCCTTAGAAAGGCCTACTTGCAAGATTAGCCATTGGCTTGTGTCTAAGAACTTGACTGGTAACCAGTGTCCTACATGCATATAAAGCTTCTTATAAAAGATAAGAGTGGCTCCTTGTGTCTAAATTGTTTGTACAAACAATATGGTTTATGTTGAACTTCTGATTTCTTTATGAGAATTTTGGATTTCTGTACAGACTAGACACAGGGTTCCTACATTCTTACACGACCAACCCCTGATAAAATCCTTTGGTGCTGAGTTTCTAATGGGCTTTACTGGGCAGAAACATCACATACATGCCGCTGTATTACACATGTTGCTGGTAGAAGAGTGTGTGTGTTTCACGCTGAGTTCTGTCTTACAAATCTCTGAATGTAGGGTAGCCTTGGTGACTATCAACACACTCCGTACCTGCTTAACCAATGGAAGGTACGGAGATGAAGTGGTGTATTTCTGGGCCTAGTTCTAGCTGGCCCAGCAGCTTCCACTTTCTCCTTTCTTAGAATATTCACTCTAGGGGAAGCCACCTACCTTGTAACAAGTCTAATTATTCTGAAACCACCATACTGTGAAAAAACTCAAGCTAGTCCATGTAGACCATGAGGAGAAAGAGAGAAAAACAGATAAGATAAAGAGAGGGGGAATCAGAGAAATGCCAACATGCTTCCAGTGGCTCCAGCCATGTAGCCCAGGTACCAGACTTGTGAATGAAGGAGTCATCCTGGAAGTCTACCTCACTTGAGCCTTCAGATGACTCCATTCTCAGCCTCTGGCTGACTGTACCCACCTTAAAACTGAAATAAAAACTACCCAGATGAGCCCAGTCAACCTACAGAATCATAAACAACAATAAGAAATTATTGTTTTAGGCTGACAAGTTTTGAAATTGTTTATTACATGGAAATACATAACTAAAGCTATCATTTTATTTTTAAGTAATCAAAAATAATTGCTTCACAAGATTCTATCTCTGTACTAGCCAACTTCCAAAAAAAAAACAATTGCTTAAAATGTACATATTATAGAAAATAGATTGCTCTTAAAATTTACTCCCATTAACACATTGATGCCTTTTTATTTAAAATTATTTTCACAACATAGATCGATTCCTTAAATATATAACCACAGTGTGGTTTTATATTCAGGTTTTATTTTTTATGCTTTCATTTTTTATATTCAATTTTATTTTCATCTGTGTATTTCTTCCACTAAGTACCAATAAAACATGTTTCTATCCCATAATTATTGACACATCAGATTCTACCTCAAATTGTAAGTTAAGTCTAGCTTTACTTGCTAGACTTGCCTTTCAGTTATCCAAGAGAAAAAACTGATTATCAGAAATTAGTATTACTTGTAGGATTAAATGTTAGCCCTAGTGATATAAGAGGTGCTCAGTTTCCCTGGGCTTGGGTTACAGGACATGCCTCTGGGTTACAAGCCATTCCCCAAGGTTTCAGGCCCCTCCTCTAGGCTCTCCCCTAGAGGAAAGTTACTGCTGTCAGTTAGACCTATTTTTAGCACCAATACTGGGAAAATGAGACCACAAGGGGCTGGCTTATGCAAATCTAGTGGTTGGGCATGCTCAATGGAGAACACAGAATATTCTTGAATATTCCTGGTGCATGTGATAGGGTCTGACCAATGAACATGCTCCAGGAAAAGACCAACTGAGCATGTGCCAGAGACTAAATGTTACATAACTGGGAGCCACTCCCTTCACTGAATATTCATTGGATAAAGAAAGGATAGAAGCCAAATCCCAGCTGAAAGCAGGAGGCAACCCACACTTTGCGGGCTGAAGTGTGTATGTTTTGTATCAAACTTACTTTCAGCAGGTAGGTGCTTATTCTCTTGTGCTGGCCTGCATTCTGTACTGAACTGAAGTATGTGTTTCTTGCTTTTGTGTTAACTTGGTGTGGGCCTGCTCAGTTTCTGTAGCTATGCTATACTCTTCTGTAGCTATGCTATAACCTATATTTCTTATCTGTCATATTAAACCCATTCTCACTTTCTACTGTGACTCTGCTCTTGACTTCCTTCCTGTGGCAGAGTCAAGAATCTGGCAAGAGGCTGAGGTGGGTTGAAGCCAACTATTGGAGCACCCGGACTCTAGTAAAATCACTAGTAAAATCAACACCATCTGCCATCTTACATTTAATTTCTCTGCTCTGCTACTACTAACACAATTAAATGAACCAACCAAACAAGACATCTTTAGTAAAATCAACACCATCTGCCATCTTACATTTAATTTCTCTGCTCTGCTACTACTAACACAATTAAATGAACCAACCAAACAAGACATCTTTAATACCTATATCGTGATATCTACATTTTGCAATGTCAGAAAAATAGCTAAACAGGTAAAAATGGGAAAATATAGAAAACATTGGTATCAGGAATTATCTTTGACTTTGTTCTTTTAGGACATACTCCATACAATCTATTAACAAATCCTACTGACTCAACATTCAAAATGTATCCAATGTTCAACCAATTCTTACCCCCTCAACTTTTACCACTCCAGTTTAAGCCAGCAGAATGTCTCAGCTATAGGAGCCTGACTTCCATTTTCTGCCATGTCCCCTTACTGCCTATATCTACACAGAAGCCAGAGTAACAGCGTTACATAAAGTCTGATTATGTCATTCTTTTTCTCAAAACACCTCAGTACCTTCCTATCATGTGTAAAATAAGATCCTGAGTCTTCACTGTGGACCACGAGGCCTTTCATGATAAGGTTTCGCTCTGACTTGGTCTCTTATTGCTCGTCCCCTCATTCACTCTACTTCAGTCACAATGCCTTGCCAATCCCAAAAAGGCCAAGTATTCTCTTGCCTCGTAGATTTCACATTTGTTCTTCTCAATCCTCTTCCTACAGAAACATAAGTATCTTTCTCCTTTTCTTCATTATGGTCTCTGCTAAAAAATCCTCTAATCGAGGTGGCCTGCCTTGACCTTCCTTTTTGAAACAGCAATATGCTCCACTGTCACAGGATCCTCTAAATCCTGCTTCATTGTTTCATCATAACATTTATCACCCTGATATGTTATAAATTTATTCGTTGTTGATTTCTTCTCACTAGAACCTGAACCCCATGAAAGCAGGGATTTTAGTCTGTGTTGTTTACATTGAAGCACCAATGCCTTTGCACAGCATCAAGCATGTGGTAGGTACTCAATAAATTGGTTGATCAACAAATCAATTAATGAATAGATGGCCTAGTCAAAAAATGACAAGAAATATAGAAATATATCATAGTGGGTTCTTCCTGCGACACTGAAAAAGGGATTTCTAATACAAAGAGAGAAAAATTTACTGTGGTGTATTCTGATTAGAAGATACCATATGTCCTTATTGTTACAAAAACTATTAAGCATTTCTTTGTTTCCAAGTAATGTTTTATTATATTTACCAGTTTTCCCTCAAGACAAATTCATTATATTTACTCCTTTTTTTCTCACAATTAACAGACACTTTCATGAATTTTTTTTCATAAGAATCTGATATGTAAGCTCAACTGAATACTCAAGGGTATAAAATAAATAGTATGAATTGTAGAAATGGATATCAAACATTAATCTTTATCTAAATAAAGGATTTATGTTTAAAATACATTTCTCCTTTCACATTTGAAAATAAAGTACAAGGGGTTGAGCATAAAGATTTCTGTTTCATATTATTTATACTATATAGGACTTTCTTGGCTTAAACTTGGAGATCATGCTTCCATAAAAAAAGAGTAGTTAACAGTTATATACTGCTTTCTATGTGCTATTTTAGGCACTTTCTATTTATAAATTGGTTTAACTTTACAAGAACCCATTGAAGAAGTGGTTGCTGTTCTCATATTAATGGAGAAATTAATATACAAAGTAACTAGCTGTAGGTCACAAAGCTAGAAAGTGGCAGAACTGGGATTTAATCCCAGGCAGTCTCCTTAGTAGACGACATTGCCTCTAATGTTCCCAACAATCTTCTCTGCTTTATTACAAATAAACATTTCTCTAAAGATAGAAAAAAGTGGTCATTATAGAAACTATAAAAATATTTCTTTAAAAAGGTATGATCCATCTGAAGGGTTTTAGACATACAAATTACGATATCAAGTTTTTTCAGGATATGGTTATGAGAAAACTTAAATGTCTTCTTTGTGTTAGTTTTCAACAAATTTTTGAAATTACAATGCTTTATACTGCTATGGTACTGCTCAGAATAGTTTCAATATATTTTGTGTTTATATAAGGATAAGTAAGTATTCTATTACTCATTTACACAAAGGCAATTTAAAAATTAGAAAGAAAAAAGCAAATGCTGAAGTTTTACTTCATAATTTCAAATCTTAATTTTCCATACTTTTAAATACCACTGGAATGATTTTATAGGTGATAAAAATTTTTGAAAAAATATAAATAATATTCCTTTCACAAAATAAATTAAAAGGTAGTATAACTTAATTGGCTATGGAAAGCCAATATCACATAGTAGAAGCACTTGGAAGTTTTAATTGCTTATAAAACCACTTACACACATTAACCCCCAAACAATAATGATCTCTCAGAACAGATCAGAGAAACTAACTTAACTAAAATAATTATATTTATATTAGCTTTATGTCAGCAGTTTCTGGAATATATCTGACCTTTTTTTTAAAACCTCCATTAAAAAATACATTAATTTTCAAGGACTGTAGACATTATCAATTTATTAAAAAGAAAAAATGGTTTCTGGTGAAGCTTTGAGAATTCAATTAAAGTCTTGTCAAATTATACTTCTTCTGTAAATTTTGTCCCATATAGCATAAAATGGAAATATCAAGTAACTCTAAACTTTGTAGCATCACTATTTTCTCATTTTGTTGTATAGTAATAAAGGAAATATTTCTCAATAAATAACGTAATCAGAATAATTTTCAATATTTAACAAATCTCTGGTATAGAAATGAGCTTTTAACAATTATTTGTCTATCATTAAGTAAAAAAGCATCCAAAACTAGAACACTAAAGACCCCCAATGGAATTCATAGCTTTCCACAATTTCATTTCAACAATACCACAAATATTGAGCCACTGTACTAGGTTATAAGCAATATGAGTGAATAATATATAGTCCGCATATGAAAAAGAAAAAAAAATCCCAGAACAGTAGCAATTTTATATTGAAATAAAACAATTATGAAAGTCATAATGAATCCCCAAATGTGCATCCATCTTTAAACCAAACTGTACTGAAGCCATCGCAACTTAAGTGAGTGCATCGGCCCAACTTGCCAAGATTTTTTTTCCTCATGCTCTTAAGGATTCCCTTTATTTATAATAATCCTAGTGATATCCAAACACCCCTATTACAAATTTAAAATAGCTGATCCAATGGCTTTGGCTTAAAGAGAAATAACTAATCCTAAATGTCAAAATGAGCCTTATTCATATTTGCAACATTTTTAGCATTCTGAACTGAAGAATGCTATGAGTCACACCACTTAAATACTTATTAAAGATAATGTGTTTGGGAGGAATGATACAATACTTCAATTTTTGATTTTGACTATTATTTTGTAAGAATTACATAATTAATTACTGGTGACCTAGTGTTGCTAATGAAAATTTACCCACTAGATGAGGGCTGAACAATCCATTCTAAACTTATGATTTAAATTAAAATATAAACAACAGACTTGGAAGCTCTAATACGTGCAAATTGAACTACTACAATAAAACTCCCATCTCTTACGTGTAAGGCAAACAATTGCTTCATAATACAGTAATTTTTATTCCAAACCTTTACCTTTAGTTAGCAATAGAATGACAAAGGAACAAATTGGTTGTATCATTTGAAATCAGATTCTTAAAGATTAAAGCAGCTCACCTAACCATCTATATATAAACTATCTAGCTTAAACTATTTATTAACTACCCTAACAATATTATAAATAATTCACTTTTGTTTGTTTTTCTTTTTACCTTGAAAGGCACTGGCTCTTCAGTAAGAGGACTAACAGGAAGCGAAGTGGTGCTGCTTGCTGGGCTCATATCTGCACTCTGCAAGGAGAACAAAATTGAATTAAAGAGAGCTTTTTGTAGTCATTTTTATTATTCCTCATTCAGAATTCAATCCTTCTTGTTAAAATAAAAAATTAATAAATAAAACACAGATATAGAAAAATTCAAATCATGGATCATCCCTTATATGGAAAAAAATAGTTATCTGGGAAATTAGTCAAATTATCACTCTTCAAGTATATTTTAAGTAAATTTCAGTAAATATAATGGCCATTTTTTTGTGTTAGGGTAGTATTTAGAATTATCTTGGCTTAACTTACATTTTTACTGTTTCTTTGAGAATTAAACTAAATCTGTAATAATTCATTGTGTTGCTATTTTGATGTGTTTCCGGCTGATTTTCAAACATGTATTATACATTTTTTTCTTTTATGGAGATTTAAAATATTGCACCTAGTTTTTCTTCATTATGTAAACCATATCTGCCATCAATATATAGTTACAAACTGAAATAATATTAAAAATTTTAAATTCCTATATTTATAGACCCTGACATTTTACAACCTTCTTATATTCTGCTAAATGAAAAATGTAAGGACAAAAGATTTACACAAATATAAGAACGAATAAAAGAAGATGATTGGAATGTTGCTAATGCTGTTCTTCTAGTCCTTTAAAAATACTGTCAACTAAAACTTCTTAAATAAGATATTATAAGACATTAAAAAGAGATATGGGTTAGAAGTTGATCATTGATTTACTTTTATAAAAGCAAAAAAAAGATACTGATACTATGTAGCATCAGAAGTTATATTATTATATTCTTAACCCATTCTCTCAGAGGAATTCTTCATATAAGAAGATAAACAAATAAAACATCAAAAAGAATGTACACCTACATTTTTCAGCTTGGTTTCCAAATATACATGCACACAAATACAGACAATTTTGCAGTAAAGATGAAAGCAAAAGACTGAATTAACCTTGAAATAAAGGAACAAGTAGACTTTTTTAAGTTCCAACAAAAGAACACATTCCCAAAACAGATGCTACAACTGCTACACATTCTTAGAGTCTCTTTTTGTTCAAAAATAATTTTCAATTCATTTGATTCAAATGTGCATAAGCTGGACAGGTTTTAAATATCCATTAATATAGCATAACTTCTGTCTAGTCCAGAAACAAAGGATAAGAACTATTAACACAGGAACCAAGATATTCAGTATTATTTTCATATACCACGTACCACAGCTGTCTTAGAAATTGATGTAAAGCTGCACATTGAGTTAAAATATCTAAAGGAGGAAATAAGTGAAAACTGAACATAATCTACTAAAGGAAGTAGGAAAATACATGAACCAAATAAATGAAGTGAGGTAGTTACTGACTTTCATTTCTAATTTATTCAAAGCTTCCATGCCATTTATTTGGTAAAAACCAGGAAATGCTATAAATTGCTGACTCTCACTGATTACATGATACAAGAGAGAAACAAACCTTTTATTTAACCAACTAATTTACCACAGGACTCTAACAAGAAATGAATGAAACTTTTTGGAGAAATAGAAAAACATCACAGAAAACAAGGCACTTGAGCTCCTTCTTTCAATGTTAGATTTCTCATGAGAATTGAAGTGAAAGAACACAGTTCATACACAGTTGAATATCTGGTATTTACCTGTAGTATTGGTAGTCTACATAGCTTACCACAGTATTGTGCCCTTGAAAACCATATATTGAAACAGAGGTGACATTCAGTTGTGAAAATTTAAAAGCCTGGACCATATTGTTGCAAATGGAGGTTTTTGGACTTCCATAAGAAGATTAACTCAAAATCAAGCTTCTTTAGGGTTGAGGTCTCCTGCAACTTCCCCAAAATAAATGTGTAGCTCTAAGGACTGTAGAAAGACTACAAATTTTGCATCATGTAACATTGATTCTTTGAATGTCATTCTTAGAGAAAACTTTGTTCTAGCTTTAACATTCAAATACATCTTATATTGTGACACTTTAATACTGTTACTTTTAGGAAATCTTGAGATAAATGTTTAAAAATACTAATCAATCTTATATGACAACATTTTATAAATTGCACTTAATTATCAGGTTGAGAAATATGTAGCAAAAAGTCAAATAAAAGTATCTTCAGTTTTATTTTATTGTATTCCTATTGGCTTTACAGTGATCTGTAATTTAGGTGCCATTCCAAATTTTTACCCTTTTACATAAAATACAATAGTAAACCCTTTGGATGTTAGTCTTATTCATATTTCATATTTTAATTCACTTATCCTTTCTTAAGTATAGCAATGCTGATGCAACTGTATGAATACAAATTAACAAAATTTTAATATTTTTAAAAGCTGAACAGTACAGGGTACTTTGAAAGGTTCACAGAAAGATTCGTATTATCTTTCAATTCTATTTTTCCATGAACTTTTTGAAGGACCTTAGTATATACTAATTCACAATTTTCTTAATGAATTATTTTGTTAGAATTATGGCTTCATCTGCTTTTGTTATATTTTAGAGACTTTGGAAATCCTCACAATAATGTGAAAGTGAATCCCATGGGAAAATAAAAGAACTATTCTGTAAAAGAAGCAAATATCCCAACAGAACAAATCTCCATAATTTTCATGCTTCACTACTGTCAACCATACCTTAATTATAATAAATAAAAATAGGAATACATCATCTGCTTGTGAGTATGTCAAGGGAGGAAAGGAAGTCTTTGCTAAAGTAATGAACATTTCAAAATAATATGCAAGACTCTCATCAATGCGAGTGATTATGAAACTTCCTGGGTGGATGATTAGCAAAAGGACAGAAATAAAACTTTAGGTGGGAAGGAGAACAGGAACGCCAAGAAAAACAATGTGTCTGTCATCTCAGAGATTGGTTCTCTTACTGTTGACTCATCTCTGGCTCTGAGGGGAAAAACGGGCATAAGCAGAAACAGAGCTATTTCAAATAAAATTCCAAAAGATAGATGATGGAAATTACTTTCTTCTTTAAATTCCTCAATTGAATAAAACATTATTTAAGCACATAGAGATGTTCTGCAACCACCATACCTCTTTAGCATATTAGGAACTGCCACACAATGGTGTGAGGAGCACATATTAACAGGCTTAAATGAAAATGACAACATGCTAGAGAAAAACAATGGTAGGAGGCTGATGAGAACTTCTCATGGCTCCTATGAGATAGCTCCTAAAAGTGTATGAGTAATCAGGGACAATTTATCAAAAGGTTGGAAATAGCAGATAAGTTATTTTATTGAAATCCTTGGACTTAAGTATTGTACCAACTCTGACTTCCAAGCTAGTACCTACTCTATCAACGCCGAAGTCAAATTAATAGAAGTTATTGATGAGAATAAATAAATATACAAAGCCAAGCTGATTAAAAAATAAAAACAAACCAGAGTTGACGACTTGGACATTCAATGTACTGTCACTAAAAAAAGCAGAAAAATTGAAGGGTAAGAGAAATGATTAACAGATTAAATTAGAAAAGAATGCTCACATTTTGTGTGTCAGATCTTCTCTTAGCTTCTACTATTATGCTTACGTACAAATACGTACTCATTTCAATACCATTGAAAAACAACATTCTGTTCTTCCTTTTGACATGAAGACATGAAAAACTCAATTGATTTACAAATGATCTGTCACTTGTTGCTATCAATTTTCTGTGTATACAATTTCTAAGTCAGCCCTTCGTATAATAACATAATATAAAATTTAAAATTGAAATACAGTTTTAAAATATTCTAAATCAATTCTTAAATTAGGGAGTTATTTTTTAATCCATGAAAATTAGAGAGTTTTTTTTTTTTTTTAACAAGCACTAGAATTATTTTATCACATAAGCCACATTATGTTTTTCCTCTGATTCTGGGGAAAATATGTAATTTTACTAAATAAAATATTCTTTATTAACACCCAGTGCCTAGTTCTTGTTATTTTTCTAAAAATGGAACCAGGACTCAGATAAATGTCTGTTTCCAAGTCTGGGATAGGGGAAGGAATGTACAAAATGATCCAGAAAGCGAAGAAGTGCTCAAAAAAAAAGGTTGGGGGTATGCCAAGGGGACAAAAAGAGCCAACATGAAAGTGCCCCCAAATGCCAAAGTTGAAACAATGTGAGCAACAAAGTAAATAACATGATGACCAATTATAATGAGGTATCCTGGATGGGATACTGGAATAACAGAAAGGACATTAGGGAAAAACTGGTAAAATCTAAACAAATTCCCCAGTTTAGTTAATAATAATGTGCCAGTGCTGGTTTCTTAAGTTGTGCCAAAATGTACTCTGCTGAGGTAGGATGATTACAATAGGGGAAACTGAGCAAGAGGTATATGAGAGTCTACTATCTCTGCAACTTTTCTGTAAATCTTAAACTATTCTAAACTTAAAAGGTTATTTTAAATTATTCTTCATTAGCAATAACCAAGCTATTCATGATTATAATACATAGGCATTTTACTCATAGCTTCTAAGCTTTTCACAGGGATTTTAAAACTCTCATGAAAATACATTTTGACAGATCATTTTATTGGGAGCATAAACTATCCACCAAAGAATCTTTAACCTTCTATAAAAATTTCACTAAAAAGTTGATGTTAAATTGTTTTGCATGCTTTCATGTTACATATGGGAATACTGAAGGAAAGCTTCAGCTATATAAAATGATCTATTTGTTTGGGTGCTCTTAAGGTGCTTGAGAGTGAGTTTACATTATTAATATTTACTGAATGCCATAATTCCATAGTACATATCCATTAATTATGTAGCCCCTGAAAGCATAATTAATGGATCTGTCCTATGGGATTAAAGTTTATTTAAAAGGATTTCTTGAAGTGAAACATGATCAATTGAGCTCAAATATTTTGAGTACATAAACAGATTTGGGTGTAAGTAAAAAATCTTAATTTTTTGAGCCATTAGGATAAATTTTATGATTTTCTAGGTCTAATAAAATTAAATGGTCACCCAAATATGTTAACTCTAATTTGAGGATGTATTCTTATAGTTCTAAAATTACATACAAAACATACACACACATTATAGTATATTACGGTTTTAATAATCAGTGATGTAACTGCTGATAAAGTATGTAGGATAATTTTGATTTTTGGCATATAAATGGGCCATTTTTCTAAAAAAAATGTTTTTTTTTCTTTTTTTAAGCATGCCAATTTTCTGTGAAAATTCAGTAATTTATTCATTCAGCCATTCAACAAGTATTGAGTACACATTAGACTTCCTACCCTCAGTTTTTAAGTTATGCCATGATTCATTCCACTGGTTAAATATGGTTAGGCTTGCTGTTGGCCCAAGGATTTAGTAAGAAAGGGAATAGATAGTATCTAATTATGGCACAAAAAAACACTCTTTATATATTAGTGGGTACACACTTCAGTCTAATGTGTGTCCTTCACCAGTTACATAACCTCCAAAAGGCAAGGAGTCAACAGATCTGGATTCCTCCAAAGCAGGGTGCTGACCACTGCATTTCAGGCATACCTCTGTGAGAAACAAAGAGAACCACTAGAAGTTGATTCCACTCACTTCATTTTTTTAAGTGGTGTATATTCCACGTCCACTTATTTGTTGTTTTGGCAACAAACCAAAATGAGAGCAACAGGAAATTGAATTCAATCTCTAAATCAGAACTAGTTCTTTGCCCTTTGGCCTAGTTCAATAACCTTATCCATTTGAGTAACATCTTTTACTGGCTCTGTTTCCTTCAAATGAAAATGCAAGCTTTATTCTTTATAATGTCTTCTTATAGTTTATATCTGCTGTTTTTTGCATTCCTAGTGTCCAATTCATTTTACTAAGTTAACATTTTTGTTTTCCTTTGGGGAGTAATTTCTCCTAAACTCTCAATCCATTTGTTTTGAGTAGCAGTGGTCCAATATCCTTGAAATGGGTGTGAGAATTATAACCAAGGACTAAACAACTTTTCTTATCAGACACAAAAAGCCACAAAAGCCAAATTATTTAAGTGAAACTCCAATCTGGGAGTTGTGATGGAATTTTGAGAAAGAGAATCTCTCATTCAACTAATGCTGTTGAAGTTATAAAGAATGTGTCTGAATTGCCAGACCACCAAGTAGATGGAACATCCCTAAGAGCAAATCCAACATACAGCCAATCTAGGAAATGGATACAGAGAAAATGGGTCCTAAGGACATCTTTGACATATTCATAAACTAGCTCTACATGGGCAAATAACTTTCACAAAACAATGTGCCTACAATTTAAAAATCCTTTCTAACACAAGAATGAACATTGTGGCTGGGACATTTTAGGTTACAGAATCTAAAATTTATAATTGGCTGACTCAAGTAGAGAGCCACAATACTACTGTACTGTAACCTGGGAAGTTAGCAATATTTAAATGATAGCAAGATGATTTATTAAATTATGTTCCAAATTTGGGGGGACTCAAATTAAATATTTTTGAATTAGGTGCTTCATGAGATTTGGTCAAAAAATTCCTGGATATTAAAGTATATTTACAACTTTTTTTAATGTGGTATATATTTTTTATTTACTTTTGAGTAGAGAAAACATTCACACAGTGCAAAATTCAAAAGACACAACATCTTTTTCCAGGAAAATGTCTCTCTTCCACCACTAGTGCCCAGCCATCCAGAGATCACCAATTTTACCAATTTATTGTATAAACTTCTAAAGATATATGTACATAAAAGAAAAAATACACACACATGCACTTATATATAGTCATTAATGTTTTTTATAAATATAGGATAACATGTTATGCATACTGTTCTCCAACTTGTTTTTTTTTTCAAATTACCATATACTTATATATAATGAGTTCCCCGACTCTTTTATATGACTGTATAGAATTCCATTTTATGGCCATATCATTATGAAATATGGCTACATCAAAGCTCATGGAAGGATTCATATTATCTTTTAATTCAATTTTTCCATGAATTTCTTGAAGTACTCTTGTACAGATAACCAGTGTTTCATTCCCACTCTTGCAGTTACAAACAGCTGAAATTAATAATCTTGTAATGTATGCACTTTATCTGTATGATAAACTTCTGAATGTGAAACTACTGGGCCAAAAGACACTTTTAATTGTTATTTTGAATGGTATTGGCAAATTATCCTGCATAGACAGGGTAAAACTGTCCATTTCTATCAGTATACACATCCACCTGAGGCTTGAGTAAGTATTTTCCTCCTTTGTCATTATGTATTCTCTACTTGAGAAGGCTTTTAGCATAGATCTACAAGGTAAACAAAAGCTCTGGTTGAACTGCACCCTCCTAAAATCAGAGAGAGAAAAGTAAAACAGATTTTTAAATTCTCTTTCTCCCTGGTATCAATAATGCAAGACAGTTAAGAGATACAATATCCCAACGATGACATCTCAGCATTGTGTGTACAATTCCAATTACTAATTTCTTACTTTATTCTACCACTAAATAAAGGATAAATTAAAGCTGTGACCGAACCCCAAATTAATCCAAATTACTAAGTGTATTAGCACATTTATGTTCCTTGTAACAAAATACACAGAACTGGGTATTTTGTAAAGGAAACAAAATTTATTGCTTACAGTTTCTGAGGCTGGGAAGTTCAAAGTCCATCTGGTGGAGGTGACAGTGACCCAGGGGTCTCACATTGCAAGATGGTGGAAGCAAAGAGAGCAGAGAGAGACCAACCTCCTCATTCACTCTCCCCTGACCACCATTCTTAACCCATTCACTACAGCATGGTCCTACAATCTAATCACTCTTCGAGTCTCCACTTCTCAACTACCACAATAGGATTTTCCACCCTCTTAACAGTCACAAGTGGGGGCCAAGTTTCTAATACATAAAACTTGGGAGACACATTTCAAGCTTCAATGAGTTTGGGGGGGCGGAATTCAGTCTACTATACTAGGCTATAGCAAAGAAATAAGCTATCTCATTCTTTCAGAGTGAATCCACAGGAGAAATCAGGAATTGGTCCTCAGTTTAGAAGGTTCAAAAATTAAATTATATCAATTCACCTAGGGATGAGTAGGTTTTATGAGGATGATTCAAAATAACTAAATGAATAAGGGACTGTACTTTATCAGATACTGGCCAACATATTAACTACTAATGAAAACTAAACTTGCCATAAGAACTCAGGATGGTAACTTATCCAAGTTGGTCCTTTTTGGTAAAGAGAACCAGTCAGAAACCACATTGCAGAGCAGAAGATTCTTTGTTCAGCACAAAGTTGGAAAAAAAAAATAATTGTGTGCTCTCAAAGGATGCTTATATCAAGCTATGGTAAATATATAAAGAAATACAAATTATTTAGAATCAGAGCACTTTCTTCTTCAACAGTGTTAGGACATCACCACAGTGACAAAGTTCACATTAGCTCATTCATTTAAAAAACAAAAACAAAAACAAAGACAAAAAACAACTACCTAAAGTACGATTACTTCATATGACACACACTGCAATGTAATTGAGAAGAGAAATAGCTAATCTTACTAGTGATATATTTTTTAAACCAGCTTATTTTTGTTGGTGGTGGTATCGGTTACCTCAACAATGACTAAGCTTATTAATTTCATTTTGCTTTTTGTTGGCTTCAATTTTAGGAAATTGCAGTTTCTAACCTTATAACCAAATTCTGGGAGTTCCTCATATTTGAACTTTCAGGTCCCTATCTCATTTCCCTAAGTTCCTGTAGGTACTCTGAGATTGAGTCCCTATTTTAACCCACTGTTTCTCCCAGCTAGAGAAATTCTGTCCCTGACCTCTAATCTCTGTGTTTGGACCTCAATCAATTGTTGCTGAATCTCTTTATTCCTTGGTCTATGGTTTGAATCTTCATTATCCCTCTGTCCGTTTATCTCATTGGTATGTTCAGCTGCTTCCACCAAGACCAAATTATGGTCTAATTTTATTAACAACATTAAACAGATGGTATTGAGAACCTACAGTAAACCAGATACTGTGATGTATGTTTAATAAAAACAGCCCCTGCCACCAATTATCTTAAGCTCATTAAGGGAGACAAGCAAGTATGAAAAGTATAAACTAGAGAAGTAAATAAGCACATAAATAAATAGAGAAAATTCCGACTATTCAAAGATAAACACAGATAAAATATCTGTGTACTTTTTCCAGTCTCTTCCTGTGCAATGTAACAGACTGGGATTAACACACATAACTATATTCTCAGGATTTTTCTCACATCAAACATTTTCCTTCAGTTTACTTTACAATAAATGCATAAAACTCCATCATATAACTTTATTCATCTTGCCAGGCCCCTATTTTAGACATTTTTGTATTTCTATTTTTTTCTGTATAATTAATGCTGTGATGACATTCTTAAAACAGACCTGTGGTTCTTTTTTTTTAAGTTTTATTTTATTTATGATTGGCATGTAATTGTATATATTTATGGGGTACAGTTTCAATACATGTATATATTGTATAATGATCAAATCAGGGCAGTTAACGTATCCATCACTTCAAACATTTATCATGTCTTTGTGGTTGTAACACTAAAAATCCTCTCTTCTAGCTATCTTGAAATATAAAACACATTATTTTTAGTTGAAGTCACCATACTGTGTAATAGAATGCCGGAAGTTATTCTTCCTGTCCAACTGTACCTATGTACCCATTGACCAACCTCTCCCCATCCTTCACTCCCTGCTCCCCTCTCTAGCCTCTGGTAACCACTATTCTACTCTCTACTTCCATAAGATCAAATTTTTAGATTCCACATATGAGTGAGATCATGTGATATTTGTCTTTCTGTGCTTGGCCTATTTCGCTTAACATAATGTCCTCCAGATTCATACACGTTGCTGCAAATGACAAGATTTCTTTCTGTTTTATGGCTGAACAGTATTCCATTATGTGATTATTTCTTTTAATACACTATAAAGTTTCAGTTAAAGGCTATGCACATAATTGAATAACTTCACATATATTATCAACTTTCCTCCAAGGCTAATGTACTGATTATTACTACTTGAGAAGTTTAAGAGTTCCAAATTTACTGTACCTTCATTAGGCAAAGAGAAATACATTAGGTTATTTAATAAGCTATGATTTACTAATTTGTTAACTATTAGGAGAAAAAAATAGATCCTTAAACTGCATTAAAATGAACTCTAAATGTATTAAAGTGTTAAATATGCAAACAACCCACAAGAAACACTTGAAAAAAAAATAAGTAAACATTATCTATCAGTTACCACAAAATAGGAAGGGATTTTCTAAATACAAACATAAATAAATCAAAAAGTCAAAGATTGATATATGTGACTGTTAAGTTTTTTGCATACTAAAGAAAACGAAAATAATGAAGCAAAGAAAATATTTGGAAAATTCTGAGGTTTGGCAGGAACAATTAATTCTTCATTCTTAGTATTTCCTTCCATGTAGAAAGAGCTCTACTAGTATTATACTTCCAGTTTCTCTCCCTAACAGAGAAAGGATCACTTTTCTTGCTGATAAATGTGGGATGGATGAACTCAGTGTGCTTGGTTCAGCTCATTCCTTTTTCTTTCGCTGGTAGGATCACATGCAGAGAACATATGTTCTGCTCAACATCTGTGCAGTCGGCTTTTTACTGCTAAGGTCTGAGTAAGAGCTTTAAGCTTCAGATCATAAGAGGGTTTAACCTGGAGGGTTGTCGGCAGCTTATGGAGGCTTTTCCCTCAGGCAAGAAGCTATTTTTACATGGTCTTGTGTGACTGAAGTGAAAACTTGTGGGACAAATGGGTCTCAGCAAAGCCTCTGAGTATTAACAACCTCAGAAAAGACAAAGATCATGTGTAACCTCAGCCAAAATGGATACCAGGGCCTCGGGAGGTACAAACGGCTGCTGGTTAACCTTGAACTACATAGAGCCATTTTTCATTAGTAGATTTGGCAGATATAGTATTGAACTGGAAGGAAAGAGTGTCTTTCCATTGTTGGGCTTTTTAAGTGTTGGTAGGGAGGATAATATTGACAGCTTTTAAACTGAAAGACAGCTGTTTTCTGTGTCTGCTACAGAGTGCTAGTGAACTTCTGGCTTTAAATTCTGAGAGCCAGGCCTAGTAGTTACAAGTAGCTACATTGCCTGAAGTAGGTAACATCTAGGATGTCCCCCAGTGACCCCTACTTCCTTGTATTTGCACTCTTGTATAATCCCCTCCCCTTGAGTGTGGGCTGGATTTAGTGACTCACTTGTAATAAATGAGATACACCAAATGCTGTCAAAAAGAGACTGCAGAAGGGCAAGTGTGGAAGCTGGTAGAACACTTAGGAGGTGACTGTAATATGTTGAGAGATGATGGTCTTTTGGACAATATTTTTATCAGTGGAGGTAGTAAAAATCGGGTGAATATTGTATGTATTTTCAAGGTAGAAACAACAGAATTTCCTGATGGTTTGGATATAGGTTATGAGACAAATAGAAGACGAGGATAATTTCCAAGGTTTTGTCTGGGCTAACAGACAGGTTGAGTAGGAATTTAATGGGATAGGAAAGATTGCAAAAGGAACATAACTGAAGTGAAAAATCAGAAATTCAGTTTGTTAAAGTTATGTTTGAAATTGCAAATTGGACATCATAGTAGAGATATACTGCAGCTATACCAGCACTTGGATATAATAGCTGAGATAGGATAGAGAACAAGATAATGGAAAAAAACAGGAGTTGAAAGAGCTGAGATGCCAGGGTGAGACAAGGATAATCTACTTGTGTAATAAAAAACTGTTTCAGAAATGACATTGGAAGTAAAGAAAATGAATTAGAGTCTATACTCTTCAAATAGTGAGGAGAGTGTTCTGGGGGTTCTAATGAAGACTGCAATAAAGAAAGGTAGCAAGTAGTATAGTCTGATGGCATGAGTTTCAAGCTAAGAATTATTTGGGAGGCAGGAAAAACAGTGGTCAGAAAATTGAGGAGGAGCAAAAGGACACCTGCCTCTTCTCTAAACGCCATAACACAGAGGTATGGTAATGAAAATAGCCACCTCTGATCTTATGCTACCTGGAAACCAAAATAACCTGACTTAGATTATTCTTTCACAAACCGTTTCAAAGAGGACAAAACATGTAGCACATCCAGTGGCAAATATATCTAGGAGAACCTAACAAATTTACAATAAACAAAAACTAAGCAAGGGAATGAGCAGAATAAGTAGAAAGTATTTACTTTAACTTTGCACCTGTTGTCCAAGCTTTGTTTGCTGCATTATAAACTCTAATCTTTAGGAGGCTAATGTCCAGTTTACCTCATTTCCTGCACTTCAACCTTGTCCAACTCCATCAAGTTATCAAAAAAATTTGTAGTGTTTGCCAGAATTTCCCCAGTCCTGATAGTTGAATCCTGATTTCTGAAAGTGTCATCTCCCCTAGTTTGCACAAATCACAATGTTTAAGGGCACCTTTAAGTTTTGTTTTGTTTTTGTTCATTTATTAGTTTTTGAATGATTTAATTCACCTCATGAAAAGGGCAATTTTGAAGTGGTATTCTGCCTTAGTCTGTTCTGGCTATTATTTAAAAAATACTATAAACGAGGTAGCTGTTGAACAAGAGAAATTTATTTCTCCATGTTCTGGAGACTGGGAAGTCCAAGATCGAGGTGCCAGCAGATTCAGTGTCTGGTGAGCGCCCACTTTCTGGCTTATAAACAGTGCCTTCTAGCTGTGTCCTCACATGGTGGAAGGGACGAGGCAGCCCTCTGGGGCTTCTTTTATAAGGACATTAATTCCATTCATTAGGGCTCCAACCTCATGATCTAACTGCTGGAGTGAGCAGAACCAAAGTCATGTTGGGACCTAAAACTACGTGGGCTCTAGGAAAATTTTATTTTATTTTATTGTTTTTATTTTTGGCAACAAAACAAGTCTTAATACATTTAAATAGACTAAGATCATAGAAAATATGTTCTCTGACCAGAAGGAAATTTAGAAAATTCACAAATGTGTTGAAATTAAACAACATTCTCACAAATAAACAATGGGTAAAAGAAAAAATCAGGGAAATTAGAGAGTACTTTGAGATAAAACCAAAGTGCAACATATCAAAATTTCTAGGATACAGGGCTCATGCAGTGCTTAGAAGAAAATTTATATTTGTAAATGCCTATATTAAAAATAAGAAAAATCTCAAATCAGTAATGTAAACTTCTACCCTAAGAAAATGGAAAAAGAAAAACAAACTAAACCAAAAGCAGATATAATTAGGACATAAAGATTACAACAGAAATATATATATGAAATAGGGAATTAGAAAACAGTAGAGAAAATCAACAAAACTGAAGTTGATTCTTTACAAAGATCAACAAAATTTGTAAACCTTTATCTAGACTGACCAAGAAAAAAAGAGAGAAGACCGAAATTATAAAAATCAGAAATAAAGCACAGGCAATATTACATTGTCATTATGGTTTTTTGTGGTGGTAAGATTTAGTTTCTTGTTTTCATTTTTGTTCTACCAGTGGGTTTTGTTGTTTCTTGTGTATTCATGGCAGCGATTATTATTTTTCAGATTCTAGATGTAGGATTCCCTTGAGCATTTCTTACAGGGCTAGTCATATGGTGGTGAACTCCTGTAGTTTTTGTTTGTCTGGAAAAAACACTATTTTTCTGTCATTTCTGAAGGATAGCCTTGCTGGTTATAGTGCTCTTGGCTGGCAGTTTTTCTCTTATGTTTAGTATTTTGAATATATCATCCCATTTTCTTCTGGCCTGTAGAGTTCCTGTTGAGAAGTCTGCTGTTAGTCCGATAGGGGCTCCCTTATAGGTGATTTGGCACTTTCCTCTTGCTTCTTTTATGATTTTCCCTTTGTCCTTGAGCTTTGCCAGTTTAACTATACTTGTCTTAGAAAGGATATTTTTGGACTGAATATGTTTGGGGATCTTTGAGTTTCCCAGACCTGAAGGTCCATGTCTCTCTATGCATTGGAAGTTTTCTGTTATTATTTCATTGAATAGGTGTCCCATACTTTTACCTTTCTCCTCCCTTCCTGGCACACCCATGAATTGACTGTTTGTGTACTTAATGTTGTCTGCTAGGTCTCTTAGATTTTCTTCATTTTTTAAAATTCTTTTTTCCTTCTTTTTTTTTTTTGGTCTGCCTGAGTGATTTTTAAAAAACTATCTTCAAGATCAGGAATTCTTTCTTCTGCTTGTTTTAGCCTGCTGCTTGAGCTCTTGGTTGTGTTTTTTATTTTGTTGAGTGAAGCCTTCAATTCCAGGAGTTCAGCTACTTTCTTTTCTAATGTATTAATCTCCTCGTAAATTTCCTCCTTCATATCCTGGATTTATTTTTTTCCTCATCTCATTATGTTATCTGAGTCTTCTTATATCTCAGTGAGCTTCCTCAAGATTGTTGCTTGAAATTTGTTCTCAGTCTTTTCAAGCATTTCCTGCTCTATAATGTCTGGTATTTGAGAATTGCTGTATTCTTTTGGTGGTGTCATATTTTCTTGGGTTTTCATATTTCTAGTATCTTTGCATTGATGGCTAGTCATCAGGTAGAGCAGATGCTTCTTCTATTACTCTGGAGTGGGCTTTGACAAGAGAAACTTTCTCTTTTTTTTTTTCAGTCTCTGCTGGTGACTCTCCTTGTGTAACTGCAGCCAAGTTTCTAGTGGGCCACCTGCAAAGTGGCTGTGGCTATCGCTGTGGCACTGAGCTGCTCTTGCAGCAGCCATGGTGGCTGTGGTTGGCCACCCACGTGGAAGTGGTGTTTTCAGCATGCTCTTTTGCCTGCTTCTGGCTGCGGGGTACTGCCCTTGGCTCCTGCCTAGGATCCTGGGCATGCTCTCTTGTCTGCTTCCAGGTAGGGGATTCTGCCCTTGGCTCCTGCTTAGGACCCCGGGCATGCTCTCTTGCCTGCTTCTGGGCAGAGGGGAGTGCCCTTGGCTCCTGCCTATGAGGCCAGGTGTGCTTTTCTCGCCTGTTTCCAGTTGGAGGGGGCTGCCCTTAGCCACTAAAACTTTTTATATGGGTCAGGCAGCCGGATTTGGGTTTGATAACATAATCACCTTCCAAAGGCCCCACATCCTAATACCATCACACTGGTGATTAGGTTTCAATGTATTTATTTTGTGGGGATATAAACATTCAGACCATAGCAGGTTCATATAATTGAGTCCAGAAAATGCTTTTTGAGGGCTCACTTGATTATATTTTGTTCATCATTTCTTGAAGGGGTTAACAGCCCAGCAAAGTGGCATGAAAATTACTTTAAAAACTTCTGAACAATCAGCAACCACAGAAAAAAAAACTTATCTAAACTTAAAAGGGCCAGCCCGTGGCTCACTTGGGAGAGTGCGGTGCTGATAACACCAAGGCCACAGGTTCAGATCCCTATATAAGGATGGCCAGTTAGCTGACTTCAGAGAGCATGGTGCTGACAACACCAAGTCAAGGGCTAAGATCTCCTTACCGATCATCTTAAAAAAAAAAAAAAAAAAAAACCAAAAAAACACAAACAAACAAAAAACATAAACTTAAGCAGAACATTCCAAAAATATAGTTGCCATTGACACCTCTCCCCCACTCTGAGGGAGTTGTCTGGTTGGGAGAAGACTCTTAGTTCACTCTTTAGACTGACAAGGAATAACAAACTTAGCTGCCCATTAGCATCAAAAAGTCTAGTTGCACCTTCTACACTTTCCATTGGCATCCTAAACTGCCCTCCTTTCTTGTTAGGTTAATATGTAAACCTTTATCTTTGGCTATTCAGTGAGTTACTCACTACTGAGTATCCTCTCATTTGTAATAAAATTTTCTCCTATTAATCTGTCTATTGTTAGTCAATTCACAGGCCTCCAAACAGTCAGACTTAAGTTGGTATAGAAAAACTTTTCCTGCCAAACACTTCCCAAATTCTTGTTCAGTTACATCACACTGGTAGCTTGCAAGGGGCCACAGAAGGATCATTTATATCACAGAAATTGGCAAAAGCTACAAATCACTTTCTAGAGAGAAATAATCACAAAATATATGGGGAAGATCAATTTCTAAATAGGGCTTGATTTGCAAACCCTATCATTCTCCAAGTTCCCATATCTATATTGCACCAGACCTGATTTAAAATATCTTAATCCCTGTCTATACTATTATATTTTAAGAGGTTCCCCTAACTCAGTCTCTTCCCTTTTCAAACCTTGCCATACCCAGATATCAGATCTTTCTGGAACATGGTTTCTTCACCCACCTCCTTTGCTGAAGGATTTCAACGTTGCACTTAGGGCAGTGAATAAATCCCACACTCTTTAGGCTTGCATTCAGGGTCCTCAAACTGAGAACAAACTTCTCTTTTAATTCTTATCACCCTTACTTGAGTCCAATTCTTAAGACAAACAATTACCAGCTATTTTCTAAAAATCCTTTCAACCAGTTCCTCTCACCATAGTTACTTGTTTCCAGTCATAATGATTTCTCCACCTGAGCATTTGGAAATGCCCTTCTTTAGTGACCTTAATATCAAAATACTGTCCATCATTTACAACCAAGTTTAAATGCCCAATTCTCCATGAATACTTCTCTAATGGCTTCAGCAGTAATTAATCTTGCAATTCTCTGAACTCCTGTGCATTATCTGTATATCTCTGGAGCACTTACAATGTTTTAACTTTATTACCTTTGTGTGTGTTTGCTTATCTTATTTCCTTTCTAGATTTCAAGCTCCCTATTGGTAGCTTATTTGTGTTACATTTCTTATACATGTATTCCTCAGGGTAGAGAGTAAAAAGGCTTTCACATAGTAGACACAAGAAAAAAGCACCTGGAAATCAGTTGTTCTTTTATATTCCTATTATTAAAAGTGCCTCAAGTCATCTTTATTTGCCCCTTGGATTGAGAATCATTAGGCTAAATGAATGAATGAGTGAATGATTGACTGGATAAATGTTGAACTTGGTCATATTGAAAGGTTCCTAAAGAAGTAAGGATTTATGCAGGTAGCACAAAAATGGACTAGAACGATTGGGGAAATGTAGTGTCAATATAAGACTAGGTGAGAATTAATATTTTCTCATGGATTTCTTTACAGGATAAATGATATAAGGATCTGGACAAAGAATGTTTTATTTTTGTCTGTCAGACTCTCATTTTACTCCTGTGTTTTTAACCTATGTTTACATTTAGTATGTATTTTGAAATATTGTTTATTATTTTATGAAATAGCCTAATAAGAAAGAGGACAATTCAAAAGGGTTAGTATGATCATGTCCTTATCTACCTAGTTAGCCTCATGTTCTGACACTTCTAACCTTCAAGTTTACAGTCTTCTACAGGTTCCTGCAATGTGATGCAGAGCACTTAATCATCTGGCATGTTCTATTAAAATGCTCATTTTGGGATCCCACAGCAGCGATTCTAACTCAGTAGATCTATAACACAGTCCAGGAATCTGTATTTTCAACAAGTATCCAAGGGCTTCTTTCTTCAGTATGCACTCAGAAATATGCCTGAGGTAATAAGAAGCTGCTATAGTTCCCCACATAACATCTGAATGTCCACAGGTCTTTGCCTTCACTACATCTCCTCTTCTCCTAGAAAGCTCTTTAACTTTTTTCATCTCTTCCCCTCATCCCTGCTGCATTTCCTTTCCCATCACTGTGCAGCCCTTAACTAGCACATTCTTACTCATTTTCCAGCTGTAATTCAGCATCATCTCTCTGCCACAATTAAACTTCGTGTATACCTCTTTTTTTCCATGTGAGTCTCAGCCTATTTCATTTCAAATCTCAACTCTGCAAGTTACTAATTGTGTGACTTACATATCCTCTCTGAGCAGCCGTTTTCCTCTTCTGTAAAATGGAGTTAGTAATAGAACCCACTCTCAAAGGTTGTTGGGAGTAAATAAGGCAAAACTAGTAAAAACAGAGCTGGCACACATAAAGTGCTAAATAATCGCTAGGTTTTAGTGATTATCTTGATGCATAAAAATCACTTGTTTAAGGGTCTGTCTGCTAAGATTGTAAAACAATTTCAGAACAGGTTCGTGTGCTTTTCATCTTTATATCACTGACACTACAAGTATTATTGAATAAAAATGAATTTATCATACTCATACAGTTAAATTTATATAATTAGGTTTAAAAACCCAGGTATTATTTTGAAAGCTCTTATTTTTGTAAGTTCTACTTAACAGGACTTAATTAGCTTTTTCTTCATAGGTTTAAAAGAAATAGCAATTTCTCATTAATTTTAACTATAATAAAATACCAACTAGCATATTAGAATATCTATCTTGTCACTGAAATTGATAAATATATGACAAATACAATGAGGCATTTTTATGAATAATTGTTAAATGTGGAACCGCCTGGCAAGAGCTAATTGGTTAATGTGAATATAAATAAATTCAGCCACAAAACACAGGTGTACATATCTATGAATATCATTTACCTTGACTGGTGGCACACTTTATTTTCAATTAAAATGAAATGAAGAAATAAAATCAACATGATCCTAGTCTAACATTAATGTTCACTGCCTATAAATCAAAACTGATAGTGAGATATCAGATTAATATTTGGAGGAAGTAACCAATGAGATTTTAATACAAGCATTTATTTCAAAAAAGTACAGAATTTCATTTGCTAAAAACTACTTTAAAAATTCATAATTGCATAAATTTAAGTAGTATTGAGGAATTCATTTATTGTCCTAGATTACCTAAATCTTTTATGTCATATATGTTTCTAAATAATCTTAATGTGACTACACATATTAAATACTGACAATGCTTGCACTCATAAAGTATGATGAAAATCTTATGCAATAATGTTAAAAAATTCTTTTTAAAAATATAAGTACCACTACTAAGACATCAAAATATAAATATTTTGTTTAATATCAGTAAATGAAATAAAACAAAATTGGCTGGCCAGCTAGCTGAGCTGGTTAGAATCAGCCTTGTAACACCAACGCCAAGGGTTCAGTTTTCCATACCGTCCAGCTGCCCGAAATATAAAAAATAAAAATAAATAAATAAAACAAAATGTACTGCTATAAAGAGAGAATTTGTCTTCCCTTCTGACATCCATGAGCTATTGAGATTAAGCTACAGGATTTAATGAAAGTCATGTGACCACAGTCAAATCTCACATGAAGTTAGACAATCACAACTGCTTTCACTTTACATCATTCCTCCTATGGAAACAAGAGGTTTAGTTTCATTCCTTACTTCTTTCTAGATCTAACATTCTGTGATACTTCAAGTAACAGTATATACTCAAGGAGCAAACTGGTAAAAAGGACTTTTAAGAGCTGTTTCAGCTTCAAGTTCTAGGACTTTCACATAATGTCTTATAAGTAGAACACGTTCAATAAAAGTGAAATTTTATTACCTAATTTCCACAGGTCAATCATTTGGTTTATAAATTAATTCTCTATATAATAAATTAACTTATTACCTGTATAATAAATTCTTTCTATAATATTCTCTTAATAATACAGGAGTACTTCAAAAAATTCATGGAAAGATTTATATTGTCTTTTAATTCTATTTTTCTATGAACTCTTTTAAGTATCATCGTATTGCATTGTACTAGATGAATTTTAAAACTTCTTTAATCTCATGTCAAAAAATCCATCATTTATGCCAGATCTTTTATTTACAGTTGCTGAACAATTTTATTCAAAGCACTGTGTCTCTCAATTTAACATTTTAATTTCTTTTTCAATTACACATCTTTTAGTTCCTCAATGGTTGCCAAAGTATATACAGATCAGAAATTCTGTTTTTTCCAATTATGGCCTTCTCCTTACACGCCCTCTGAAAGCAAAAGAAGGTAACATTAATAAAGAATGCATGCAATTGGTAAATTGTAGCTCATTAGCATTCAGATTTGGTAGTATAATAAGTGATTTTCAAACATCTTTTTTCTCTGTAAAATTGAGGATCGTAGCTGGCTTTTTAAGAATGCAGTGTTTAAACTGGTTTCATAAATTAAAACACACACAGATATCATGCAGTGAGAAAGTGCCAAATATATCCGCTTAATGGAGGTGTTTATACTGAAGGGAGGGTTTGGTAGAGGTTGACACGTTTAATAAATGTTCCAATTGTTGGTAAGATTGAAGAAAAGATTTGGTGGGTTATTCCCACCTCTGGAAATTTTCTGGAAGAAAATAACAACAAACAAACATGAAACCATTTTCCAGGCCCCCCAAAATAGAACATTTTGAAGCATTAGATTTTCCTATGTCACAAAACATGCCACTGGCACTGAAAACTATTATGAATAGAAAATAAAATACTGAAACTTTCTTTGCTACTTTCCATTGACCCTTTCTCCCAACTAAGCAGGGAGAGTTACCATCACACTGCAGACTAAATAAATCAGCTGCCTAGCCAACATTAAATAAACTACCCACTGAACTTATATAGCTTCCTGAATATAAGAACTCATAAAAAAGCTCATAATATAAATACGATTTTTCTACAGGGAAAAGAAATGTTATGCTTTTTAATTAATCACTAAAACTTAAAGGCTCCAACTTTGGTCCATTAGAATTGAGGATTATTAAGATAAAAAAAGTAGTTAGCAAAGTACCTAATTCATGACAGATGCTCAATAAGAACTAGTATTTCTACTTAACAAGGATTCTATAGCAAAATTGGGATTTTTTTCAAATTTTCTGACTCCTAGTCCAGTGTTCCTTACATACCACAATAGCCATTGCTATCCTTCAGGTCCTTTGTCCTCTTTACAGGTATTAGAGCAAAGATAAATTTCTAAATCACCATGGCCCTTTCATTGTCATAAAACAACTGTTTATGAAGTTTTTAACATGTGTGTGCCCTTGTTCTGACAACTAAATTACAAACTAAACGATGGGAATCTTCCTCCCCACTCTTCTTCCTCCCTCTTCATTCTTTCTCTCTGTACTCTTTTTTTTTTTTCTTCTCTTTCTTCTTTTGCTTCTCATAGTAGCTAGCTTTGTGCAAAACATTTATTAGACTCTTAAGGAATTGATTGACGGTGGTTTATCTTTGATAGCATAACTTCGCAGTATCATAAAGATTAGAGAATTATAAATGATTTAGATCCATACCTTATTTTATAGGAAACTGAGGCCTGAACAGTTTTACAGAGGTTATACAATTAATTAGTTTCAGAATTTGACAGGAACCAAGTTATGAAACGTGTCACTACCACATAACACATGACCTGGTTGTCAACTGAACAACCAATAGGATAGCTTTCCATAGTCATCAAGATTATCCCACCTTGTAACATTCTTTCACATCTTTTTCTTGCCTTTACCACCTCAATTACATTTTCTCTTGTCTGACCTCATCCGGCTAAAAAATTTTGTTTCTTGAATGAGATAAAATTTCAGTTTTACAATCACATTCCTTTTCTTCATAGTCTAGATAATCCAACTCTAACTTGTAGCTGGGAAGAGTAAAAGGGAACATATGAATTTGGTGTAAGAATTAGTTTAAACCATTACTATAAACCATTTTCACATCTGTTAAATGGAAATAAAAATTTTAAAGTTTAATGGTTATTACCTCATGAGATTTTTATGATTAAATAAATTCATATATATAAAGATCTTCTTTTAGAACAGTAACCACCACTTAAGCACTCAACAAATGTTGGTTGTCTTTAAAAGAGAGAATTTGAAGACTCAGTCTCCTGAGAAGTAGAGCAGGATTTAGTGAGCCCAACCTCACCATTAACCAAATCCCAACGTTCTAATGAGCTGTAACCCAGACTCCAACATTATGAAGCTGTGTCCATCTTTCTGCAATAATATTAATTTCTTTAATTTCTTTCCACAAGTAAGGAGACAAACATCTTTAGAAAGAATAAAGAACATCCATTTAAAATGAGAAAAATGTAAGAATAACTTTGAGATTCAAAAGGCCATCTATTATATCTGGATGATAAATGAAAAAATAAAATACATCTTTAAATTTTAAGTTTAGTTTGATACTGTTTTATTTGATACTGTCATTTGGTGTTAAAGGACTAAAAGAAAATAAAATAATATTGTAATTTATGATTTATAGTGTTAAAGTCTGGACATACCTACAGAAGAACCTATTTTGGTTAATTTAATGTGTTCATGATACTGCATTCTCCTAATTGTGCTAGCTAATTGAAATGGTTAATAAAAATTGCCATTCATAAAGTAGAATTCATACTTCAAAATTATTAAGGTATTTATTTAGCTAACATTTTATGAAATGAGGCCTTGTACATTTCTTAAGATAACTGAAGTTCCCATTTCAATGCCAAAATTTCTTTTAAAAATCCTGTTAGATAAACCTTATTCTAAAATCCATTACATATACTTCTGCCTTATTCATTTGGGTATACTGAATTACAGCTAATTCTAATCTGCGATTTAGGAATCATTATATTATACCCTTCATGGTACTGCCATCATTATGCCCCTAGCAAAATCCACTCATAATTTCTTCCTTTCAACCCACGGTGTTCCAAACTTATTTGACCATGTAACATTTTTTCAAACTATAATGCATCAAAAGAATACAATCAGGAAGTCATTAGCAAAAATGTGCACTTAGATTAAGTAGATGCCCAAAATTTATTTGAAATTAGAAATGATCAGTACTTTTATTATCATACTTAATAAAAACATTCAATAACATGACAAAGACATGCAAAATTTAAGTTAAGTCATATACCATAGACCAGTTATTGGACAGGTAGTTGAAAAAACTGTCTACAAATAAAAAAAAATTAAATGTAATTGTTTAATGTTTCAAGTAATTTAACTTTCAACGTTGTGCTGAGATTTGGGAATGAGAAATATCTTCTTAAATCAGATTTTTCATGATCACAGAGCTGTAAAGCTGTGTTCGGTATTTATCATATAAATTGAAAATAAATTGTAAATAATTAATTGCTATTTTTTTTTAAGTTTATTTAGGGTTTTTTTTGGTTTTGGTTTTTGGGGTTTTTTGGGTATTCTCTAAGAATACCCATTAACATTTCACTTACTGTAAGAGATTTCACTTAATATAAGAGCATGGTTTGAAAAATACTGGTCTAGCTGTGATTGGCTTTAGGAATAAAATAACCAAGACTATTTAAATTGTAGGAAACAGTATCTGGAAGAGATTGAGAGACATACCTTAGAGTAAAAACAGGAGCTTTATGTATGTATGTGTAAACCATATGTAAAGACTTAATAGTAAAATTATAAGAGCAGTATTTCTACTTCACTGATAAACTTGAAGTAAGGTCTCTATATTATTATTTTTACTGTTATTATTCATAGTTGCTATCATCTACTAAATATCTACCATGTCTCAGGCACTGCACTGAGCAACCATATGAGATATAAACAACCATTACCTCTATTCTCTAAATGGTGGATTGAGACTTAGAGAGATTAGTTTATTGTTAAATGTTACATGGAGTAAGTGGCAGAATTGGGATTATATGCCTCACGTCAGTGGTTGAGTCAGACTCCTTGAAACAGAAAATTGAAAACTCCAGATGAAAGCATGTAACTTTATATGATGGAAGCACGGTCTTTGTGGTGTCATTTACCAGAAAGTCAGGAATTTCAATCCCAAATGACCATACCAGGGAATTAAATCATGCATATTAACCTGGAGAGAGTAATTAATTTATTATTATTTTTTATTTATTAAGAATATTCATGAGATACAAAGCTAATTATCACCCCTTGTGCCCATAATGTGAGGGCCAGATTCACACTGGGGGCATACCTATTACCAGAAATTGCTTTCGTACCCCTATTCCCCACCCAATTATCCCCCAATCTCCCTCCCATTCCCTCTCACCCCCCAACTTCACCTCATAGTCCTAGGAATGTTCTGTCACTCTTTAAGATCACTGCACTATTGTGGTCTTTCTTTCCTTCCTTCCTTTCTCTCTTAGCTCCCACATATGAGTGAGCACATGTGGTATTTATCCCTCTGTGCTTTGCTTATTTCACTCAACCTAAGTTTCTCCAGGTTCATCCATGTTGTTGCAAATGGGAGGATTTCATTCTTTTTTATGGCAGAGTAGTATTCCACAGTGTATATATACCACAGTTTCCTTATCCAATCATCCATCGAGGGACATTTAAGTTGGTTCCATGTCTTAGCTATTGTAAACAAAGCTGTGATGAACATGGGAGTGCAGGTATCCCTTCAACATGATGATTTCCATTCTTCTGGGTATATACCCAGAAAAGGGACTGCTGGATCATATGGAAAATCTATCTGTAGTTGCTTAAGAAACCTCCATACTGTTTTCCATAGTGGTTGTACTAATTTACAGTAACAACAACAGTGCAGGAGTGTTCCCTTCTCTCCACACCATCACCAGCATTTGTTATTCACCATCTTTTTGACTATAGCCAGTCTAACTGGAGTAAGGTGGTATCTCAATGTGGTTTTACTTTGCATTTTCCTGATGACTAGTGATGTTGAGCATTTTTGCATGTATCTGTTGGTCATTTGTATGTCTTCCTTTGAAAAATGTCTATTCAGCTCCTTTGCCCATTTTTTAATTGGGTCATTTTTTTTTTTTTTTTTTTTTTACTGTAAAATTGCTTGAGTTCTATGTATATTCTGGATTAATCCCTTGTTGGATGCATAGTTAGCAAAAATTTTCTCCCACTTTGTAGGTTGTCTTTTCATTCTGTTGATTGTTTCCTTTGCTGTGCAGGAACTTTTTAGTTTGATGTAACACCATTAGTTTACTTTTTCTTTTGCTGCTTGTGCTTTTGGGCTCATGTTCATAAAGCCTGTGCCCAGACCTAATTGTTGAAGTGTTTCAACTATATTTTCCCCTAATAATTTTACAGTTTCAGGTCTTATACTTAAGTCTTTAATCCATTTTGAGTAGATTCTAGTGTATGGTGAGAGATGCATATCTAGTTTCATTCTTCTGCATATGGATATCCAGTTTTCCCAGCACCACTTGTTCAAGAGGCAGTCTTTTCCCCAATGTAGATTTTTGCTGCCTTTGTCCCATAGCAGGTGGTTCTAAGCCTGAGGAGTGATTTCTGGGTTCTCAATTCTATTCCACTGGTCTGAATGTCTATTTTTATACCAGCACTATGCTGTTTTGGTTACAGTCACTTTGTAGTATAATTTGAAGTCAGGTAGTGTTATGCCTCTGGCTTTATTTATTTATTTATTTATTTATTTATTTATTTATTTATTTATTTATTTTTGCTCAGTATTGCTTTGGCTTTTCAGGGTCTTCTGTTTTTCCATATTAAAGGTAAGATTGCTTTTTTCCATTTCTGTGAAGAATGTCATTGGTATGTTGATGGGGATTGCATTGAATCTGTAGACCGCTTTGGGTAGTATCAACATTTTCATAATGTTAATTCTTCCAATCCAAGAGCATGGAAATTCTTTCCATCTTTTTGTGTCTTCTTTAATTTCTTTCAGAAGTGTTTTGTACTTCTCACTGTAGAGGTCTTAATCGTCCTTGAAGATTCACTGCTTGAATTTGTATAGCACAACTAACTATTTTTCAGGTCCCAGCACCAAATTCTGTCCCTGGCATAGAGCAAGTGCTGCACAAGTAATAAATGAATAATATTTAAATTAAATGTCAGGAATCTTAGTTCAACTTTATCGATACTAATGAACTGTTTAAAGATAAATCTTCTGGTTTTTAACCACCAATTAATGTATCATAACCAGATATGTTGGGTGGTATAAATGATTGCTTTTCATACATAGAGAGCTTCCAACAGTTTGACTTATCACTGTTTTTAGTTTGAGAACGTAAACTTTGACCAACTGAATACCCAAGGGCATCCAGAATTTCAAGTAATTTGTTCAGGCATCCCCAGAGGACATGAATTTTGATTCCCCTTCTCCAGATCTAATTTTGAGTTCCTGCATTAATTTGAATGCTAGAAGATGGAGAGAGAACTTTTGAACTCATATGTCTTCAGTATTTCCAAAGATTAAAATATTACAAGACCTTGAAAACAGAATTAAGAACAAATTAAGAAGAGTTGCCATCTCTAAAATGGTTAGGTAAATATATAATCTTACCAGGGTCCATTTGGCATGTGTAAGACTGTTTTAACTCAAACACTGCTACTCAGGTCTGCTTTACCTTTCTTAGCCCAGATATATGAACACTAGCTATCTTCTAAAGCAATTTTTGTAGCTTTCTAGCATGGCAATATGAAAATATTCTCAGATATGCATTTGAGTAAAAAAAAATTAATACCATTTACTCATACTAAGTCTTGAGGTGCCCCAGAGTTTTAAATCACAACTGATTTATCAAACAGTAATTTTATAAATACTTGCCTGCACAAAGTAGATATTTATTTAAAGTGTTTACCAGGTAAGCAGGTTTATCATACATTTTCTTTGTGCCGGTGTATGAATAAAATAATCCAAATGCGTAAGAACAGGCCCACGAGAGACACATAAATGCCACCATAAAACATCAGACAGCATGGGGATTAACAAGATTATTATCTGAAAAATTTAGTGTGTTTCTTTTAGTCTTCTGAGAGATTAAAATTTGTTGCAATTTTTCAATTCGGTACACATTTATTAGGGTACTGAGTTTTGAAAGGGTGGCAAGGTATAATACTGTGACAACCACTTAAGGAATAGTCTGGTAGGAAAATATTTTAAAGAATACTCAGATCCTTAGGTGATATATATTATTAAATTGTTTCGCAGCAGTGTGGTGTGCAGTGCTTTTTACATTTTATAGATTCTCGGGAAGAGATCATATACACACACACATACACACACACACACACACACACACACACTTTAAGAGCCAGAAATTATTTAGCAAAGGATACAGAACACACAAGGGTACGAAATGGCTATGGAGAGTGAGAGCAGATGCAGCAAATCTTTGGTGACAGTCCCTGGCCTTTGGTTCCCTTGTGTACAGATGTCCTTAACACATGGTCTGCAGGTAGCCTCCAGAGTTGAGAACACAGACTAATGTTTGCTATTGCTCTTTGATGTTTGGGCTTATATCACTGTCTCAAACAATCTACTTAATAATCTATTTTTCCATTTAAAACAAATATCAAGCTTTTCTGGTTTCTGAATAAAACTCACTATCAATAAAGGAGAGTGGGCGGAGACAGGTTGCAGGGTCAGATCAGAGTCAGAGCCGAGTATCTCTGAAAAATATTTCTGTGTGTTGTTTTCCAGAAAGGGATCACTTCTTGTTGATGTCTTGTCAATTATGAAATATTTTCTCAAGAATTTTACATTGGAGACATTAGACATAAAGAGAACGATTTTGAAGTGCTTCTATGAAAAATATACTCATATCTAAGATACCTGGAAAGAAATTATTCCTTTTTCTTTTCTGGCCATGTATGTACCTTGTATGAAGGAGTTGAAACTATTTTGCTACCAGTCCTGGAGAAAGGCAATGGCCAAGAAAATTAGCGTAGAGCCAAACCTTGACATATATAGCACATGGGGAACCTCTACATCCAGTTATATGGCATAATTGCCTTTATGGAAAAGGAAATATTACTTGCTGTCAGAAGCATCCTGATACCAAATCTGCTACCAGAAATGAGCTGCCTCAAGTAACAGAATTTAAAATACTGAATTGGCAGAAGAGAGGAGACAAAGCAAGGGCAAGGAGGACCTATTCCACTCTTCAGAGATTAATGGTTAATAACCTTTCTTGTGTGGTTTTGATGCACTCGGTTAAATGTTTATTAACCCTTTTTGGGAACTGACAGGAAGTCTTCAGAAAGGCTACTTCCTTCAGCTCTCAGTTAAGTCCATCAAGAAAGAGTTACGCTAGGGCTAGAGCTGATCTACTGGAAAGCAGAGAAGGAATAAAATACAACCCTACTTAAAGAGGTTCTTCATGTTTATGGGCTATAATATAATTTGATTTAGAGTCCAATAATTTGTAACTTTTGGGGGCTGAGAAAACCAAATTTTCTCTTCTAAGCCATAGATCATGCAAGCAGAGACACGGAGAATGGAAGCTGAGCAGAAGTAAAAAGAAATCCTTTAACCCCAGACTTGTAGCAAACACCTCCAGTTAAGCATAATTCACTTAGTAAAGGAGATGATCTTGTTTTTAAAATGCAGATAGGAAGGCCAAATAATACGTTTGCCTTCCCACTTCAGGCTATTCCTTTATTTCCCTCATGGTAGAGGCCATTAAATGATGATGATGACAGAGTTGAGGGAGAGCGGTAGACAAGGCTCTGAGGCCTGTGGCTAACACTGGACTTCCCTGGATAAGCAACTTCTTGGGCCGGTTCTCTGGCTAGATTTCCTGTCCACAGAACTGAACACCAATGATTTAGGAGCCAACTAACTCTAAGCCTCACCAAAAGTGAATTCCTATAATTAAACCAATCTCCAGTTCACCAAACCCACTCAATAGAAAGGGAGTTGTTAAAGCTGTGCAGTTCCAAGTGAAGGCATTTTTTCCCACATGTCCATCTTGCAAATGCCCATGGTAGATACAGACAAGAAAGTTGTTACCCTCCTCCTGTTCCTGGCAAATGGGGCTTCAGATTTGCAGAACAAGGAATTTAGTCAACTACCGGAACTGAGTGTATTCACCATTATTTTCCAGCAGAATATGAAACATGCTATGAATACATATCAGTGTTTTGTTTTCCAGTTTTTTGGCTGAGAGTTTTCATGGTAGTAGGCTCTCCTATTTTTCACCTATTCGAAGTTGTCTACCTTGAGCAGCGAGTGAAAGCCTCTCTCACTAGACCACAAACAGTTGTATTCTAACTTGATAAAAAGGACTACATTTTACACAGAGATCCTGAACTTGAACTTGCTTTAGTAATTGTATGAGTCTTCGTTTTGTCTCATTCTAGAGAAGGTATGAATATATTTGATGAGCATGGACATTTTTGGAAATGCCTATTTATGGAAAGAATATGTGTTTATATGCCGGGTATCTAAAAGTGTGGCCTACAGTGGTCTCTTTGATTGACACCTTAATAGCCATTACATTCCTAATTGAGCATTACTTCTAATTGATTAATACCTTTATTCTGCTTTCCAGTATTTTTTGTATGAGTGGAATAATTCTGAAAAATGTACTTGGGTGTCTTGGAAAAATTTCCTCAATCTTAAGAAGGAAACACAGAGCATGACAACTCCTCTTCTTCTTAGGATGTGGCTATGTCTGGAAATGTAGCTTGGAAAATATTGCTGCCATCTTGTTCTAGCCTGAAGTTGATGCTGTCACCAGTGATCACAAGACAGAGTGTCAGAAAGAGCCTGGGTTCTGGATGACATGACTTGAACACAGATTGTTCTATGCCTAGAGCTCACCCTAACTCAGGACTATCAGTTACATATATTGTTTAAGCACGCTTGAGCTGAGGTTTTCTGTAAATGGCAGATCAAAACATCCTGCACTACACAGTAGATTATCATTGAGTGAAATTGGATCTAAATTTCAAATAAAACCATAACTGCTTATTACTCGAATATAAAACTAATAATATTAATGAATAACACTAGCCCACCCCATTTTATTGTTTTTTATTTTTCCTTGGATTCCACAATTCTAAACCAGGAAACACACATTACCAAAAATAAAACATATGCATAATTTTAAATAAAAAGTGTAAAGAGATTAGAGGACCTTAAAAATTCCTTCTAGTTTTAATAAACTTGAACAAATACATGGTTTAAACAGTAAGGAAAAAAATAATGGATAGGATGTATTTTTTAAGTGGCAAACACTATGCTAATTATAACATTTGATCCTCAAAAGAGATATGCATAATCCTATTTTGGAAACAAGAAAATTAAAGCTCAAGGAAGTGAAAGAAAACTTATTTTTCAAACCTAACTCTCTGATTCTATTGCCCATTATTTTTTTCCAGGTACGATATATTTTCTTGATAAAAATTTCATCCCAGAATAAAGTAAAACAGCATAAATGCAGTCTCTTGTTGCACAAAATTGTAACTATGATCATTAATTTTCTAATTTTGACAATGTTTTAAGACTTTATTTTAAATTTTAGAAAAAGATGTGAAGCTGTTAATTCAAAACATAATAACTGAATCAGTCAAACTCAGAGCATTCTCTAGAGTACAAATAAAACAAAACATGACAGGCTTGAGGCTGTGGGAAAGTATCTTTTGAATAATTGTTATTAACATCTGAAGGCTTAGAAATATGTTAGACGAAAAGATTGAAAGATGATAATAATTATTTGTTCCATTCCTCCTTCAGTCAGAGAAACATGGCTTGCAAGACAATCTCAGACTATTATCAGATAAACAATCCCTCATTTGTTTACTACTTGAGACATTATCTTATTAATTTTAGCAAAACCCCAAATTCTTCATTTTAGGAACATACTACTTTTTTCTTGACTGAAATGGGTATGCTATTTCTTTTTAACTGTTTAAAAATAAAAGTATAAGTAATTGTTACAGCAGAAAATAGTTTCATTTATTTATTTTTTTTGAAGCTTTATACTGAATATTTTATTTTATTTTATTTTATTTTAATAAGTTTTATTTTGTCGATATACATTGTGGCTGATTATTGCTCCCCATCACCAAAACCTCCCTCCCTTCTCCCTCCCCCCTCCCCCCTCCCCCCAACAATGTCCTTTCTGTTTGCTTGTCGTATCAACTTCAAGGAGTTGTGGTTGTTATATCTTCTCCCCCCCCCCCCGGTTTGTGTGTGTGTGTGTTTGTGTGTGTGTGTGTGTGTGTGAATTTATATATTAATTTTTAGCTCCCTCCAATAAGTGAGAACATGTGGTATTTCTCTTTCTGTGCCTGACTTGTTTCACTTAATATAATTCTCTCAAGGTCCATCCATGTTGTTGCAAATGGCAGTATTTCATTCGTTTTTATAGCTGAGTAGTATTCCATTGTGTAGATGTACCACATTTTCTGTATCCACTCATCTGATGATGGACATTTGGGCTGGTTCCATCTCTTGGCTATTGTAAAGAGTGCAGCAATGAACATTGGGGAACAGGTATACCTTCGACTTGATTTCCATATGAAAAAATGCTCAACATCACTCAGCATCCGGGAAATGCAAATCAAAACCACACTGAGATACCACCTAACCCCAGTTAGGATGGCTAAAATCCAAAAGACTCTGAACGATAAATGCTGGCAAGGTTGCGGAGAAAAAGGAACTCTCATACATTGTTGGTGGGACTGCAAAATGGTGCAGCCTCTATGGAAAATGGTATGGAGGTTCCTCAAACAATTGCAGAAAGATCTACCATACGACCCAGCTATCCCACTGTTGGGAATATACCCAGAGGAATGGAAATCAGAAAATAGTTGTACGTGTACATAGTTGGTGAATAAAAAGATGCTGGTTCCAAAACAATTTAATTAGAGCTTGCCTATTTTAAAACCATTTTCATTATATGAATGGTTAATTTCCCCTGCAAGTTTTTTTTTTAATAATGAGGTTATTTAGCAACAGGTAAGATCTTTTAAAATTACAATTTAAAATGACTCAGAGATTAATAAAAGCCAATTCACCAATTTTGCTATGTGTTTAGCTAAACTATGATTTATAAAGAGGTGTGGAAAATACGTATTAACTTAGCAAAATATGATTTCATTAGGTAATGCAGTCTTTTATTGTGATTTCATGTTCAAAAGTAACCGGAGAAAGATTATATTTTACTGTCAAACTATAAAAAAATTAATTAAAACGCTTTCAAATATTAATAATTAAATTTAATTACAAATTTAGAGCTATTTAATGATCAATAAAACAGAGAGTGTATAGTAACACCCATTTATTCACCAAATTCTGAGAATTTACATAAACTGTTACATATGAAGGCAAAATGAGCCATGGATCTTGAGAGACATTACTAGTGCCCACCATTAACCACTTATTTCTGTCAAGGCACAGGAAAGACTCTTCCCATCCTCCTTGGTTAGATGGGATTATGGGACTAGTTCTGGCTGGAGGCATAAACAGAATAAAGTATGCCCCTTCTGAGATAAGGCACAGAAGAACAGACATGAGCTCAACGTGTCTTCTCGTTTGCAGCTGTGGTAGCCAAGAAGATAAAGCTACAGATGTATGGTACCTTCAATAGCCAGGGGCCCTGAATGATTTTGTGGAACAGTGTGCTGGCTACATAACTGACATACAGCAAAGCAAGAAGTAAATTTTTGTTATATTAAACCATTGAGATTTTGAGTTAATCTGTTACTGACATAACCTAGCCTATCCTGACTAATACATATAGAACCCTTGAAGAAACAACTTTCTATATTGTTAAGATATGGTAAAACAAGAAGGCATTCACCAGTCTGTGATAAAAAATACCTGTTGTCATTTTATACACAAAATAATATTTTTTTAGAGATATGAAAAGGATCTAATTAAGCCAATGATAAATTTTAAGTCTAATGACTTTTTTTTTTAGCATGGGCACAATTTATGATAAAATAAATACAAACAGAATTATTAGAATCTAAAGTATAAAGTAGATTTGTTTCTAAACTCTTCCTGGGAAGTATTATCCAAAATGATTTACCTACCCCAAGTTTGCCAAATCAGAGTAAAGATGTGATTCAGGACATCAAAAGAGGTAGGAGGAAGCTCGTGTCACACTTGCACAACAACTTTTTACATTGGTAGTTTAGTAAAATATAAAAACATGAGAAATAAATCATCTTTTTTTCAGTCTAGGGCCAGCAGTAGTGAACAAGTAGAGGATTACTTTTGCTTTCTTAAGGCAGTACTTGAAAATTGAAAACATTTTGATATTTTTCCCCTTCCCTTTATTTCCCAAGAATGTAATAACCACAGAAAATGTAAAAATTTACTAATTTGCAGAGTTCTGTGAAGTTTGTGCAATTGTCACTTCATTCACTGCACAAATTAACGTGCTATCATGCGGGACAGGATCTAAACAGGCTTATATATGTTATAATGAACTCAATTATGTGTATCAACACAAATTCTTTAGATACATCATTAACATCAAAATATGTCAGTAAAGGCAACAACTGGTATGACTATAAGACATGCAATAATATTAGAAATCATAAAATTGAGTTCAACATAACCATACTGGGAAAATATAACACTATTATTTCAAAATAATATTTTGTGAATCTGTAAAACAAACTCTGCTATAATTAGCTATACAATAAATATTTACTGAATATATGTCAATGTACAACATACGTGCTTTTCCTTGAATCTTTAGAGAACACATTCTCTACATGTAATTAAAAACATGCATTTTGCTTAAAAATTCTTCTAAGAAATATTACCCCTTCCCTCCCTTTTATCCTTAAATAAAGCACAGATTGCCTACAGGTTGAAGTAAGGCTTGAACTATAAGTAATAGTTTATAAGAAATAGTTTATATTTGTTGATTTGTTTTGACAACCCCTCTCTATCTGTCTTTCAAAACTCATTTGATCCACATCACGATCCCATGAGGCAAGCACTATTCATAATCACCATTTTTAAACAGGAAAACTGAAGTAGGAGAGGTTAAAATAACTAGTTCAATGACACCCTGATAGTAAATGGCAGAGCTGGGATTTTAACCCAGACAGTCTGGTTTCAGAGACTGTGCATTTCTGTTTACTAAATCTACTACATTTACGCAACAACCCACTGAAAAATAGCCATAATCATGAGACAATAATATTTTGTTTTTGAAATGTAATTATTCTTTACTTTCATCTTGGGTCAGGAGTCCCTGTTTCCTGGGGGTGAATTACTAACAAACTCAATATTTGTTCTCCTTTAATACTTATAGGAACCAACAACCACTCACAGACAGAAAATGAGCACACTTTCTTACAGGCTGTGAGGAAAGAGGAGAAGCCTGAGAGAGACATTGTCAAAGAACATCACTCAACAAATGTAAGCATAACAGGAATGTGAGCAATCTGGAGACTGTGGATTGAGTGTATTTAATTTCTTAATGATCATAAAGATATATTTTTAAAGGTAAATTATAATTTGTGTGTGGCAATCAAATGGTGCCCTCAGGAGTAACCAAAGAGGTGGGACTGTTTCTTCCCATGAGAAAAGCCCCTGACTCCTCCTTCATCCTTCTCCCTTCCCTCCTCCTTATCTTTTACACTTCTCCATCTGCTTTTTATACTCATTCCCTCTTCACTCACTGTCAGACTTTGCAATTGTCACTTCTTCGTGCTGTAACAGTTAGCACGTCTGCCTATAACAAGACACCTGCATCTCAGATAATGTACAATCTGCTGTGGGATTTCAACTATGTAACTGTGTCCGAAATAAGAGTAAATGATTCCTTTGGGTCTAAGGAGCTCCAACATGAGTAGTGTACAAACAAAAATTTTAAATAAGAGGTTTAATTCTCCCTTTTAAAAAAATCGATTTCCCTCCTCTCTGTTTTCTTAGAAAATTTATAATTCTAAGTAGTTCTCCTCTCTTTGAAATGTATTTAAATCCTTTTAAAAGCTAGATAGGCCTTTTGTCAGCTTTCTGACCTTAGGAAAGTCTTTCGCAAGGACCTGGGACTCATCCCTTTGAAATGTAAACATCTAGGTAGTTAGCACCTCCACCACGCAGCTTCTGTGGAAGGGTAGGAACCTAACTTCCCTGCTCCTCTTGCTCCAAGTTGCAAACTACCTCCTGTCACTAAGGTATGAGAAGTTTGTTTCTGTTCTGGATAAACCCAATTAGTCAACACAGATGGTCACCCAATTACCAGGGAAATTTAGGATGAACTATGCATGACAAATGGCGCTGTCAAGTCCTCTTTACTTAAGGTCTAGTTACTGTTTATCTTGAAAACAAGTATGTAATGGGTTGTATCTGTTTGGCTGTAAAAAAGAGTGAGACTTCTGTCTGTACAATCTTTTAGTGAAGAGATTTGCCTGTGAGGCCTACCACGTTCTTATTTAATGCTTACTCAATAATAAAAGGTTTTTTTTTTCTCTCTGCTACCTCTGTGGAGTGAAGTTCTGGGTTAGGAGAAGATTTTGTTTTTTATTATATTTCCCTAATGGTAGGGTACACGTGTCTCAATCAACACACATTGTGACTCTCAGGAGTTAATTTATTGTTTACAAATACTAATGATCGACACCACATTTTACTTACATTAAGTTTGGGGATAAGTGGCAACCCAATGAATGAGATGTTATTACACATGTCACATGCACAAATATATAGGCATATATGGTTTATACAGCATTCCATTGAAGTAAGATATTTCATACAGTTGAATTTTCCAGAGAAGTGGGGGTTAAAATTTTGAGTTTAAAAAATCACATCCATGATTTATTTTTTCTGAAATAGTACACTTTAAAAATATATAAATAGAGGCAGCAATAGTTGAACCTTCCTCTGTCCTCCTATAATAGTAGAACAGTGAACATTACTTTAGCAAATGTATTAGTTTGTTTTCTGTTACATATAACAGACTACTTGAAACTGGATAATTTATAAAGAAAAGAAATTTATTTCTTACTGTTTTGGAGGCTGAGAATTCCAAGGTCCAGGGAACACATCTGGTGAGGACCTTCTTCTGGAGAGTTTCTGGTGGGAACACTCTACAGGATCCCATGGTGACCAGTGTAACACATGGTGACAATGGCAAGAGCAAGAGAGCTAACTCTCTCACTTGTTCTCTTTATAAAGCCATCAGAATCATGCCTATGACAATCCATTAAACCATCAACCCATTTCTCCATGAATGAATTAATCCATTCAAGAGGGCACAGTCCTCACAATCCAACCACCTCTCAAAGTCCACAACATCCACCACCATATTGGGGGTTAAGTTCCAACATGAGCTTTTGGGGACATTCAAACCACAGCAGCATATAACCCATTGCACATAAATATTGGTATACTTGACAGCTGCCCCCAGAGATTTTGGATAAAGGAGGGGGCCATGTATTTTTTTTAAGGCTATAAATAGGTCACTGTCTATTTTTAGTAATTAATAGGTCTTCAATGACTGTTTGATAATTGAACATTGTATGCGTGTGTTTATGTGTCTGTAATTAAATTAGTCTGTGGTCTTGATTGCCAAATAATATATACTAAATGCTACATGTGCCCATTTTTTTTGACCCAGCTGCTGTGAATGTTGGCTGCTAATGATTCATAGTTGCCCCCTTCTTTGGAGAATTTCCCTTTGCCTACAAGAATCTCCCTCTTATATGAGATTATTAGCCCCCTTCCTCAAAGTCAATAACTGATACATGAATGTACTAAAGGCCAACCCCTTTGCCTCAAGGCAGAACCAACACACACATGAAAACTGGCCGACAGACACATGAAGAAATGCTCAAAATCACTAAGCATCAGGGAAATGCAAATCAAAACCACATTCAGACATCTCACACCAGTTAGACTAGCCATTATCAAAAAGCCAGAGAAGAACAAATGCTGGTGAGGATGAGGAAAAAGGGGAATCCTACTACACCACTGAAGGGACAGTAAGTTAGTGCAGCTTTTATGGAAAACAGTATGGAGGTTCCTCAGACAACTACAGCTAGAACTGCCATGTGATCCAGCAATCTCACTGCTGGGATAGAAGGAATAGAAATCATCATGTCAAAGGAATACCTGTGCACGTTTATTGCAGTTCTATTTACAATACTAAGAATTAGAACCAACCTAAATGTCCATCAATGGTTGACTAGATAAGGAAATTGTGATATATTTATACAAAGGAACACTACCCTGCCATAAAAAGGAATAAAATACTGTCACTCATAGCAACATGGATGAACTTAGAGAAAATTATGTTAAGTGAAATAAGCCAGGTACAGAAAGAGAAATACCACATGGCCTCACTCATAAGTGGGAGCTGAAAGAAACAAAAAACAAAAACCAAAAAATGTAAGAAAAATACAACAGTATCTATAATTCTTTGAACTTTCCGAAGGAGAGAATGGAACTGAGGCCATCTCAGGTGGGAAAGAGGGGTGGGGGGCTAGGGAGAAATTGATGAAGGGCCACAAAAATTATTTGCATTGTGTAATGATAAAACAAAGAAAAAAATAAGTAAATAAGTAAGCAAATAAATAAATAAAATTACACAGTCATAGTTGAAGAGCTGTAATGGCCAGAGCTGATTGGACCAGAGCTGGAAACCTGAAACTATACAACAAGCCAATCAAATTCTCTCTTTTAAGAACTTGGATTTGGAAGGCGTTGGGTTCTGAAACAGTACTTTCAAGTAAAGACAGGGCCCAAGTTGAGACTTTATCAAACGAAAGCCTCATGAAGGCTGATATTCTAGGCACCAGGGGTTAAAAGTCTTATATAGGGAGAGAAAGAATGAAGGAGAGGAGAGGAGCAATTTCCTATATTTGGGTTCTATGAAATTCTCTTCTATGCATTAAAAACAAATGAAGGATTTTTTATAAACACACACATGTACACACACACAAAGTGTTTTAGAAGTTTTGGCAAATGTCTTTCAAAAGAAAGCAATTTTATTGACCTGCAACAATGAGCAAAGATTCTCATAAAGAAGAGTGCTGGATAAACTTTTTAGAATTCTCCTCTTTTTAATAAAATGTATATATCCATTTTAAAAGCATATTTCTTCTCCTCTGCTTTTTTTTTTTTTTTTTTTCCTTCTAGTGAAAAAGTGGAAGAGAGAACCTAATGAGAGTGATGTGATTCATTCATACCAACCTTTGGACAATGTCTCCTAAAGCTTACAGGAAGCTCGACCCAATTCTTAGCTGCTCTTATTCTCTCCTCGAATGACACCTTCTCCTACCAAATTATAACATGGCCAAGCTTATAAGGCACTATGTGGTATTATTTTCCTAAATAATGTTTACTCTAAAACAGCACATAGAGAGTTTTCTTTACAGAAACCCTCTAAAATCAGTGAAAGAGTGATTCTGTAGAATATTAAAGCAGTCCAAACATCATTATAGACCTGTTCTGGTATTCGTCTTCCTTCCTAGACCACATTTTAAAATCTATACTTTAACATATGCTTATAAATTTCATCATATTCTTCTCTTATTTGTCTCATGGATCCAGATTTTGGATTAATATCGGACTATACATTTTAATCACTTTTTTATTTTAAGAGAAAACTACAATTATTTTGGAAAATTTGAGGAATTCAAAAGATGAAGAAAAAGGAGAAAATGAAAATTACCCATTATATTTTTAGGCAATTCCTTCCACTGTTTTCTATTTGTACATGAATGTTTATAAAAATATGCATTATTAGAGTTTACTATATTGTGATTATATTATATATTCCATACCCTATTTTTCTACTTCATATTTCCATTGTTTATCTGCAATATAAAAAGGGAGTTTTAATTGCCAAACTCTGGTTTTCTCTCCCTTCTTGAACTCCATTCTCCTTTGTGTTTCCCTATTGGACCTTATTACACTGTATCTTGTACAATAGTTATAGGAGTACATAATTCACCCATTAATTGTATTAGTACCCTAAGGAAGAAATAAATTGAATAATTCTTACATTCCCCAAATGGTTAATGAAGTGCCTTATACATATCAATTTTTTAAATCAGCAGCAGTCCAGTCAAATCATGCTGAAGTGATAATGTTAATTTTCTATTTATGACTAGATAAAGTTGATATAAAAAAATTTCCCAAATAACAATTACTGAACAATTACTTAACATCTGAAGTGAATACTCTTTGATGGCTTTGAATCTATGAAATTAACTATTTTAATCAAGACGTATTTGAAAACACATTTAATCTCAAATCCCCTGTAAATAATTTTTTTCACATCCTTGTAAAACCTTTCCTTTTTCTTCCTTATCAAAGTTCAGCATATAACAATCCAATACATTTAGAATATTTTCTTCATAAAATAATACATTACAATGAATTCTATGACATATTCAACTCACATAGCATAAAAATGAACATTTAAGTGGTTTTGAATTGCCAATTTTGTAGTTTGAACTAAATGGCGATAGATCAGCATTTTAGGAGATGGTTCTTTAGCTTAAAATGTTTTGATTCTGTTGCAGATTGAGTTGTACAAGGTTAATTCTCCATTGAAGGGTGCTTGGAAAAGAGAGCTAGAAAAGAGGTGGGAAGTTTTCCGATAACAGAAGTGACTGTATATTTCTTCTGTTTCCTTATAGGTGACAGTAGATATTTATTGTGACCACTATGCCTGGAAAAATCACTTGGCCTCCTTTGTTTTTAGTGACAGATACATTTCTCGAGAGCATTACTTGTAGAATATCATGGCTCTTTTCATTAAAGAAAAAATAATCCATCAGACAAGTTTACATTACTAGGACTGGCATCTTTAGACTCACAAAAATCACTTAAATCGTAACCTATTTTCCCATCAACTATGTTGACAGCTACACTACAATACACAAGCAATAATACCTACCTCTCTAAAGTTAATATTGTGTTTCTTAAGTAGCAAAGTTGAAACAAAAGCTCATACACAAAATTAAGTTCAGCACAGATCTCCAATGTGAAATACTGTTTGCCTTGCATGTTCTGTAATATTTAAATCTTGATAAAAGTAGGTAAAAAATTGTAGCAGTGACCATTAACTAATACTAAGTAGCTAACAGTTATGAATGCTTATAATGAGCCAGGTACTTTTTTAGTTTTCATAACTACCCAATGAAACGCTAGCTAATGTCATCATTTTCACTTTGCAGCTGAAGATTCTGAGGCACAGAAAGTTTAACTTGTTCCTGGTCAGAAAGCTAGGATTAGAACTCATGCACCCCAGTGCCAAAGTTGGAATTCTTACCCACTACAGTGTCTTGACTCACAGGACATCACAAGTAACTAAGGAAACAAATGGTTGACTAGGACCATACATGCTCCAGACCTCACAGACCCTTAGGTCTGCTCAGCATCAACTCTACCACCCACCACTGAAGACCATGCAGTTCTAAGCTACTGGACTTCTTTTGCAGACCACTTGATAACTACTGAAGGAAATGTATCTAATTCCAAAGGAATACTGGATTTCTTATTTTCTTAGAAATAAAATCTGTAGCCAACTCTATCCACCTTGCCTTTCATGCCTACTTTCTGTCATCTCTCTTTGATAGTGCCATCCCCATGATACTCTTTTTGTTCTTTCTCCTGATCTATTATCCTCATTGCTTCTTTCCCTCCTGAATTTTGTTCTCTACCTGTAAAAATCTTGTTCCATTTTTAACAAACACTTTGAGAGATCACTTGGTTCAATTTTTGACCTATCTGAAACCTGACCCTCCCCTGAGCACTTGGATTCCCCTGATTCTCTCAGTTGGAGGTACCATTTTCTTCAGCACTTAATAGGGCAATCCAGTGCAGCTTCCTGATTCACTACTCCACTGTCTGTGACAGTCCTCTAATTTGTGAGGCTCATATCACTCTTTACCCATCCTTGCATCTATGAATCACCAACCTCCAGGTATTGCCCTTCGTTTGCTGGAGACATTTGCCTTAGACCTCAGTTTCTCTCCATCACAACCCTGTCATCACTTGGTTAATTTTAATATCCACATATATGGTCCAGAAAACAACTAAGCTACCTAGTGCCTTGACCTCTTCATCTGCAGTGAAATTCTGCCACAATGTAGGCAGAATTTTTTGACACATGATCTATGCCCATTGTGTCAAGCCTGTAAATATGTTACCTCACATGACAAAAGGAACTTAGTAACCTAAATTAAAAAATAGTAATAAAAATTACTAATCAGTTGATTTTAAGATAGAGTATCCTGAATTCCCTGTGTAGACTCAGTATAATCACGTGAGCTTAAAGAGCAAAGCTTTTTTTCCCAGCTAAAAGCAGAAAAGAAGAGTCAGAAAAGATGTGGCAGGAGGAGAAATCAGAGAGATGATGGGTGAAAAAGACTCCACGTCCTGCTGCTGGATCGAAGATGGAGAGGGCTATGTGACAAAGAATGCAGGAAGCCTTAAGGTGCTGAGAGAGGGTCCAGGCTAACACCTTGCAAGGAAATGGGAACTTCAATCTGTAACAATAGGAAATGAATTGTGCCAACAATCTGAATGAGCCTGGAAACAGATTCACTCTCCACACCCCTCCTGCCATCAGAATGTCCAGATAAAAGCCCAGGTTGCCAACACCTTGATTTCTCCCCTTTGAGACCTGCACCAGAGAAATCAGGCAAGCTCCTCTGACTTCAGAACTGCCTAACTGTGAGATAATAAATTTGCGTTATTATAAGCTTCCAAGTTTGTGGTAATTTGTTACAGCAGCAATAGCAACGTAATATACCACTGCTTTCTAAACACCTTGCTTCAGTGCCTTTAGACTAGTATTTCCTTCAGCCAGAAATATACTTTTTTACCCCTAAAGTCTCAGCATATATTTCAGTCCTCAGAACCTCTCCCTACCCCAATTATGGCTATATGTCCCAAAGCCCAGAAAATATATGACATATAAACCTTACAAGTATTTTTTAAATGTTTTTCTTCCCCGCTATACTGTTATAGTAGGAACCCTGATTGTAGCTATACTATATCCCACTATCTAACATAGTGCTTTAATTTAGTAGGTACTCACCAAAACTGTATTAAATAATTTAATAAAAGCCAAGAGAAATGGAAAAATAAATTTACTAAACATAGACATGAATTTGTCAGGATTAATTTTTAATATAATAATCTTGGCAAAGATCTACTTTGCCATAGCATTAAATTCAGTAAAAGCATATTACTTTATGCCAAAAATTTAATTAATGTTTTAGTTTCTAAAAGCTTTATAAGTAGGTACATAAAAATTACCCAAGTATATAAATTTGTGAAATTATTTTATTATTATAATTATTTATGTAAATCACATAGTAGTATACAAAGGCACAGAAATATGGTGCCAATAGATCATATCAATGTAACAAATTGCTTTACTGCTTTTGGGAAAAAAAATTCCATTTTCTATTTGTATATCATATGAATTTATGCTACGTTTATGCTGTGTGAACACATTCCCAAATTAAAATTTAATTTATGATTGAAAGTTTAAAGGCGACACACTAATCACAAAATTATATCATTACATTAAGTCCCATTTTGAATTGCTTGCTCTCTAGATGGAAATTTGTAATGAAATGAGAAATCATCATGTTATTTCATTACTAAATAATGAAGTACAGAGACAACACTGTATCCATTTCATAATATTTCTATTATATTCATAACACCTCTATTTTCAAGTTAATCCTTCAACTCTTAAAAGTAAATCTCAAACATAAATATCCCAAAGCAGCTATTTTCATAGAATCCTTTGTAAACTGACACTTAAAAAATGTATCCCTAAACTGAAATACCAATTCCTACCTTTAATCTTAGTAGTAGCACACAGGTAACATATTCTTAGGCATTAGTTTTACTTTAAAAACAACTAGAAAATAACATTAATTTTTTTTTCTGGAATTGGAAACACTTATGCTTAACATTTGGATATATAAGTAATAATAATAATACATTATTATTTTCTGTCTTGATCGTGCAGATATAACTAATAACTAACAATCTGTGCATCAACAATATTGCAATGAGGAATAACATATCTGGCAAGCTTATGTTTTAGATTTGGCTTATGCATCATTAAGTGTCTTAAAACCAGTAATATAAACCAGTGTATTTCTAACCAGTAATAATAATAATAATAATAAAAAGCTGCCAAAAAATATTATTTAAAAGAAATCCTTGAATTCTGACATAACAAATTCAAAGTCAGATATGGTGATGCCACTTTAATGCATGACTTGCAGCAGGTAAAAGGGTGATAAAAATATTTAGTAAGAGCACTAGTTTTCATTAACACTCTCTTTCTTAAAAATAAGTTGTAGCTATTTATAATTTATTTTCTTTCCTAGATTACATAGGCTAGCTACATGGAAATGCAAATCAAACTTAGATCAAATACTGTATACTTTATAAGATATTCCCAACTGAAAAATTTGAATGCATGTTAGACACTTTGGGAGGTGCACTATATGTGCTTTGATGTAGAAGACTAAAAACCATGCAATTTCCATTATTTTATTGAATAACAGAATGTTATGATTAGAAAACCTCAGAGATCAACTAGTGTAAGGAGTAAAAGGAGATGCAGAAAATTAAAACAACTTATCCAAGACAGCACAGTGAGTAAGTAGCAGAGCTTATGTTGGAACATTAACACTCTCACACCCACGTAAGCTATTTTTCACATCAAAGGGTAGTTTCAACAAGTCAGTTCTTGCAGCTTGTCAACTGTCACTTAGAAAAGACCTAAAACAAATCTTTTTTTTTTTTTAAGCAAGATTGAAACAAAGCCTACCTTTTTCAGTTTACTCAACAAGACCACATTTTCTGATAGTGTACTGCACTGTATTGTCACAATTTTTTTTTATTTCATATTACCAAACTTTGTTTTTTTTAAAAAATAAAAACCATGTATTTAAGATTATGCATTTTCACAATTTTCAAAAAGACCAATCATAAATGATCTCAAGTAGGACACTCTGATATTCTAGGAAATTTTGAAGTTATCCCCCAACCTCTTCCTCTAACCTGTGCCACAGTCCAATAAATATCAATCAGCACTAGGAGGTTCTCCTTTATAGGTAACATAAATCACCTCTATTAGTTTAATGCTTCCTTGTAAGAAGCATGTCCATTGTCTAATGTTACTTGCCTAATTATTTGTTGTCATCTTTAGTGGGTTGCACTAGCAGAGCAGCAGCATCAAGAAAATGATCTCCCATAAATTATTTACCTTGGTGTAGTGGATTGAATTATGTTCCCCCCAAACTCACTGAAGCTTGAATTGTATACCCCAAGTTTTATGTATTAGAAACTTGGCCCCCACTGTGACTGTTAAGAGGATAGGAAATCCTATTATGCTAATTGATAGGTGGAGCCTTGAAAAGGTGATTGGATTGTAGGACCATGCAGTAGTGAATGGATTAAAAATTGTGGTCAGGGACGTGTTCTGGGGCTTTAAAGAAATGGAGTGTCTGTCTCTCTCTGCTCTCTCTGCTTCTACCATATTGCAATGTGAGACCCCTGAATCACTGTCACCACCACCAGATAGACTTTGGACTTCCCAGCCTCAGAAACTGTCAGCAATAAATTTCATCTTCTTTATAAATCACCCAGTTCCAGATATTTTGTTATAAGCAACAGAAATGGACTAATACACTTGAAATCAATTTAGAAAACTGCTGTAATCAACCAGTTCCACTGTAACATTAATTCAGGTGTAGGTCTTTATTATTAACTGTAGCTCTGAAAAAAGGCCTATCATGGCATGGCTTTCATTACTGTGAGACTCACACTCACAATGGAAAGATTGCAGATACCACCTTTTGTTATTTCCCTGAAACTACACAGAGAGGCAAGAACATAAGGAGGAAAATACATATATATGCATATAGAATACACACACTGAGAGCTCTTTAATATGATTTTTTGGTCTCAAATTACTCAAACTATGTAACTACAGATGGCATCAAGTATTCTAAGATTTCTAATTTGCAAAGTGCTATGAAGGATCAAATTCAGTGGTCTCATACCAAAACTCATTCTTCATAAAGAAAATATCCACTCTGGATATTTTTAAATGATTATTGACTCTTTAGATGCACAGCTTTAATCTGAGCAAACATATCTCTTTTAAGTTATTCCTAGAAGGGAATTATAGAGAACTATTTGCATAAATATGGTTGACAGTAATAATAACCTGCTACTAATTCAAGAATATTACTCTGAATTTCAGAAAGAAAAACACTAATGCACTGACAGTAATCTATACCCTAGTCAACTGAGGGTCCATCCAAATTCAAGTAAGGCTAACCAGGTACATAACTGTTTGTTATCCAATGACTTCGTTAAAAGCTCAGTAAACAAAAACAATTTTTTTTATTATATAAATAAATAGTATAGTTTCAAAGTACAAGAACACATTTGTCTCCTGACATTTCTTTCATTGTTAAAGTATTTTCCTAGCATCTTCTGTTTAAAAATAATTTCCACAAATGATGCAAAAACAGGTTTTAGCTGCAGTAAACAACAAAATAAAGGAATTTAGACAGTAAAACTGAAGCTACCATTAGACCTTTTGTTACATATGAAAAGCAATTCTATTTTAAATGCATTTTATAAAAATTTAAATTCAAGAAAATTAGGCTATTCTCCAAATAGGTAGAAAAGAAGCTTATGGATTATAAATAATAGTAGTTCTTTTTTGTATGACTGTGGTGAATCAGAGCAGAAGTTGGATTTTTTTTTTTTTTTTTTTTTCTACAAAGAACCAGACAGTAAACTTGTTAGACTTTGCAGGCCACACAGTCTCTGTCACAATTATTCAACTTTGCCCCAAGTCTGCTTCTTCAGTAGGAAAGTAGCCATAGACAATATATCACTGAATAGATGTGGCTGTGTTTCAATATAACTTTATTTATAAAAACAGGTGGCAGGACAGATTTGGTATGTAGGCGATAGTTCTCTAACCCCTGGACTAGACCAATGTTTCTAATAAGAAAAAACAGAAAAACAGAACCAGAAAAAAAAAAAAAAATCTGTTTGGAGATCTTACAAGTCTACCAATGTAGCCTCGAAAAGTCAAGATTCCAGAAAAAAAAGGGGGGGAGAGGGAACCCAGAAAGGTAAATGTGACATTTTGTGCTGCTTTAATCCTTGGAGTCATTTGCCAATTTGAAAGCAACGCCTGAGAAACTGAGCAGTAAGGAGTAGCTGAGAATCAGAGGTCTTAAGCAGAGCTGTCACCAGTGTCACTGGGTTGAGAGGACAACACCAGAATTTAGGTCTCTCAAGGAGAAGAGATCCTGGGGAAACTTCTGGCTCTGCTTCCAAGATCCAACGACTGATGTCCATCTTGGAATCACTCCAATCTCTGACTGGATTAAGATGAAATGCTTAAATCTTAATTGCCTGCAAACGTAAATCCTTTCTGCAGGAAGCTAATAAAATCCAGGGTCTCGAATTACCCCTGTCATTTGAACGAACATTAATATGTGTACTAAGAGGCAAACACCAAATAAATAAATAAAAATAAATAACCAAGAAAAACCCAGATAACATAAACATACCCAAAGGAGATCTAAATATAGAGTTATGACACACAGATTTAACATAAATGTAATTAATACATTCAAGAAATTACATGACAAGATGGAAAATTTCAGCAGAAAAATCAAAAACAAAAGCAAATGGATCAAAACATATAGTAATTAAAATTTAAATCTTATTAGATGGGTTTAACAGTGCATGCAATACAGCTGAAGAGAAGATTAGTGAAGTGAAATATGGATCTGATGAAAATATTCAATATGAAACATGGAGAGAATAAACAATGGAAATACAGGGAAAAAAGCATGAGACATATTATATGGTATAATATCAACACATATGTAATTGGGGTATCAGAAGTAAAAAAGAGAGGAAATGGGCAGAAGCCGTATTTGAAGAGATACAGGATCAGATTGTTTTAAAACTAAAGAAAGTTACCTAGCCACAGATTTCAATTACAAGTAGAACAAACAAACAAAATTCTATACAAAGGTAAATCAAATCATTAAACCTCCCCCCCCAAAAAGAAAGGTTAAAAGCAGCCAAAGACATATTAGCTTCCAAAAAGCAACAACAGAAATCTCACTAGAATAGAAGCCAGAAAATGAAAATTCTAGAAATAAAAATAATTGCAAGCACAGAATTCTATATCTAGCAAAAATATGTTTAAAAAAATAAAATTGAAGTACGCATTTTTAGGAAAATAAAAGAATGAAATAAAAGAAAGAGACAGGAGGAATTCACCACAAGCATACCCATACTAAAGCAAATTTTAAGGAAGTTCTTCAGGCATTAAGAGAGTGATTCCAGATAGAAGCATAGAGATGTAGGAAAGCATAAATTTCCAAGAAAACTGTATGTATACATCTGGGTAAATCTTAAGGAATTTTTAATGTATTTTAATCCATTATGGGTATGTATCTGTACAGTTAAAATACATAACTAAAGATGTGACTGAGAGATAAATAGAATTAAACTATAAGTGTTTTAAAGTACTAACATTATGCAGAAAATCATGTGTTCATTTAAATAAGGTTTTCTCCAGATCAAAAATATCCATTGTAACCTCTAGCATAACCACTAAAAAATAATTTTTAAAAACTGTATAACTAACAAACTAATAAGAAAGGAAAGGAAATATTAAAAAATAATTAATCCACAGGGATACAAAAAGAAACAAGTGGAACAAATAGGAACAAAATGAAGAACAAATATTTCAATTCAAATATTTCAGTAGTTACCTTAAATGCATATAGAACACAGGCTACAATTTTAAAAAAATGGATTTTTAAATCTGAAGTTTAATTAAAAAGCCAACTGTACTCTGTTTACTAGAGTTGTGTAAAATATAAGGAACATGTTGAAATATTAATTGTAGACAATTTAATAAAAGAATGAAAAATACATACCATGAAAATACCAACAGAAACTAGTGCAGCGATACTAATATTAGACTGAGTAACTTAACACTACAGAATGTTTAATAGAAATTTAAAAAATCATAATTGTAAAAGAGTCAATCCATCCAATAATACATTTTCAAAATATATGAAACAAAAAATGACAGAAAAAAAGGAGAAATAGAAAAATATATAATCGTAGTTGAAGGTTTTAACACACCTCCCTCAGAAACTTATAAGCCATGTAGAAGAAAACAAATACTTAGGAGCAGAAAGATCTTTTATCAGGAACATTTAGACATTCCAAGGAGTTAAAAATGTCTATTTTGCTAATTAAAAACAACAAACCCATAAAAATAAAGATTTTGAATATCAACATGTCAAACAAGTGAATAACTTTTCTTACTCTAGAAAAATAAATGAAGTGAAGAGGTGATCAAAACAATTTGAGGGTAATGGAAAAAAAAAGAAATTAAAGCAAATTATTCTATATTGGGGGAGGCAGCGTGTTAACAAAACAAAAGAGATAAGAGTATTATAATTATGCATAATTTCTTAGAATATTTTGTAATATGTATTGTGAGGCTGTTTACTCTTCTATGCCTTTGATTTTCATGGTTGTTTTTTTTTTTTTCAGGATTACAAATCAGCAAGCACAGATGGGCTATGAGTCTTCATGTCTCCTTATGTGGACTCCAGACTGCTTTTTTAGAATATGAAACTGAAGCAATAAGTGTGTCCAACATAAATTTTCCCATCTTGTGGAGAAGTATTTATTTATTTATTTTAGTTTATTTTTCTGCATATTTATAGCAGTTTTAGTTTTACAGAGAAATTGAGTAGAAAGTACAGATAGTTCCCATACCTCCCCTCCCACACACACACACACACACAGTTTCTCCTATGGTTGACATGTTACATTAGTGTGGTACATTTGTTGCAATTATGAATCAATATGGATACATTACTATTTATCTAATTTTACATTAGGGCTCCCTCTTTGTATTGTACAGTTCTGTGGATTTTGCCAAAGGCATAACTGTCGTGTCATGTATGTCATGTATTCACCATTATAGTTTCATACAGATTAGTTTTGCTGCCCTAAAAATCCTCTGTGCTCCACCTATTCATCTCTCTCTTCCTTCCTTCCTCCCTCACTTATTCTCTGAAATCCTGGCAACCACTGATATTTTCCCCATTATCTCAAATATTTTTCATTTCTTTGTATGGAAAACATTCAAAATCCTCTCTTTCAGCTAATCGAAACGATACAATAAATTTTTGATTATTGACATTCCACAGTGCTATAAAACACTAGGTATAATTCCTTTTATCTAGCTGTACTTTTGTATCTGTTAGGCAACCTCTCACTATTCCCCCTTTCAGCTATCCTTTCCATTCTCTGGTAACCACCATTCTTCTCTCTACTTCTATATGATCAATGTTCTTAGCCTCCACGTATGAGTGAGAACATGAGGTATTTCTCTTTATCTTCCTGGCTTATCAGTTAACATAATCTCTTCTAAGTTCATCCATGTTGCCACAAATGACAGGATTTTTCTTTTGTGTGGCTGAGTAGTATTCCATTGTGCATATATACACACACCCATTTTCTTTATCCAGTCACCCATTAATGGACATTCAGATTGGTTCTAGATCTCGGCTATTGTGAAAAGAGCTGCGATAAATATGGGAGTGCAGGTAACTTTTTGACAGGTTGAATTTCTTTCCTTTGGATACATACCCAATAGTTGGATTGCTGGATTGTATGGTAGTTCTATCTGTAGTTCTTTGAGAAACCTCCACACCGTTTTCCGTAAGGGTTGTACTGATTTACATTCCCACCAACAATATATGAGTTCCCCTTTCTCCACGTCCTCACTAGCATTTGTTATTTTCTGACTTTTTGACAATAGCCATTCTAACTGCAGTGAGATGATACTTCACTGTGGTTTTGATTCACATTCCCCGGATGATTAGGGATGTTGAGCATTTTTTCATATAGCTGTTGGTCATTTGTATGTCTTCTTTAGAGAAATGTCTATTCAGCTCATTTGCCCACTTTTTGATCTTATTTGTTTTCTTGCTGTTGAGTTGTTTGAGTTCCTTATATATTCTGAATATCAATCCTTTGTTGGATGCGTATTTTGCAAATATTTTCTCCCATTCTGTAGGTTGTCTCTTCACTCTCTTGATTGCTTTCTTTGTTGTACAGAAACTTTTTAGTTTGATATAATCCCATTTGTTTATTTTTGCTTTTGTTGCTTGTGCTTTTGAGGTCCTCTTCATAAAGTCTTTGTACAGTCTAGTGTCCTAAAAGTGTCTCCCCTATGTTTTCTTCTAGTAGTTTCATGGTTTTAGGTCTTACATTTAAATCTTTAATCCATTTTGAGTTGGTTTTCTATATGGTGAGAGATAGGAGTCTAGTTTTATTCTTCTGTTTATGGGCCTCCAGTTACCCCAGCACCATTTATAGAGAGACTGTCCTTTCTCCAATGAGTATTCTTGGCTCCTCTATTGAAAACCAATTAGCTATAAGTAAGTGGCTTTATTTCTGGGTTCTTTACTGTGTTCCACTGGCCCGTGTGTCTGTTTTTATGCCAGTACCATGCAATTTTGGTTACTATACCTTTGTAGTATATCTTGAAGTCAGGTAGTATGATGCTTATAGATTTGCTCTTTTTGCTCAGGATTGCTTTGACCTATCCAGGATGTTTTGAGTTTCCATACAAATTTTAGGACTGTTTTTTTCTATTTCTGTGAAGAATGATATTGATATTTTGATAGGGATTGCATTGAATCTGAAGATAACTTTTGGTAGTGTAATCATTTTTACAATATTAATTCTTCCAATCCATGAACATGGAAGATCATCCATTTCTTTGTGTCCTCTCAATTTCTTTCATCAGTGTTTTATAGTTTTCAGTGTACAATTCTTTCACCTACTTGGTTAAATGAATTCCTAGGTATATTACTTTCTTTTGTAGCTATTATGAATGGGATTACTTTCTCAATTTCTTTTTCATCTTGTTCGTTATTGGTGAATAGAAACTATGGATTTCTGTATGTTGATTTTGTATCCTACCACTTTATTGAATTCATTTATCAGTTCTAAGAGTTTTTTGGTGAAGCTTTTAGGTTTTTCTATAAATAAGATCATGCTTTCTGCAAGCAAGTACAACTTTACCTCCTCTTTTCCAATTTGGATACCTTTTATTTCCTTCATTGCCTAATTGCTCTGGCTAGGACTTCCAGTACTATATTGAATAAGAGTGAAGACAGTGGTCATTCTTTATCTTGTTCCAGTTCTTAGAGGAAGACCTTTCAGAGTATCCTCATTCAGTACAATACTAGCTTCCAGTCTGTCACTTATGGGCTTTATTGTGTTAAGTTCCTTCCGTGCCTAATTTGTTGAGGGTTTTTATCATGAAGGGATGTTGAATTTTATCAAATGCTTTTTCTGTGTCAATTAAGATGATCAGCTGGTTTTTGTCTTTCTTTCTGTTGACGTGATGCATCATGTTTATTGTTTTGTGTATGCTGAACCAACCTTGCGTCCTGGGATAAATCCCACTTCATCATAGTGAATGATCTTTTTAATATGCTATTGGATTCAGTTCACTAGCATTTTGTTGAGGATTTTTACATCAATGTTCATCATGGATATTTGCCTATAGTTTTCTCTTTTATGGTGTGTTCTTGTTTGGTGTTGCTAACAGTGTAATGCTGGACTCATAGAATGAGTTTGAAAGAGGTCTCTACTCTCCAATTTTTTAGAAGAGTTTGAAAAGAATTGGTTTTAATTGTTTTTAAAAAAATATTTGGTAGAATTCAGCAGTGAAGCCATCTGTTTCTGGGCTTTTCTTTAATAGGAGACTACTTATTACTGACCCCCTCTTGTTACTCATAATTGGTCTATTCAGGTTTTCTATTTTTTCTTGGTTCAGTCTGGGTAGATAATATATGTCCAGGAATTTATCCACTTCCTCTAGGTTTTCCAATTTGTTGGCATAGAGTTGTTCACAATAATATCTAATGATCCTTTGTATTTATGTAGTATCAGTTGTGATGTTTCTTCTCTCATATCTGATTTCATTAAATTGAGTTTTTTTTTCTTCCTGAACAGTCCAGCTAATGGCTTGTCTATTGTATTTATCTTTAAAAAAAACATTTTGTTTTGTCAGTTTTTGGTTTTTGGTCTCAATTTTGTTTATTTATGCTCAGATCTTTATTTATTCATTCGTTTACTTATTTATTTATTTATATTTATTTATTTTATTGGTTATACATATTCATGAGATACAAAGCTGGCTGTCACCACTTGTGCCCAAGATGTGATGACCAGATCAATACTATCAGCATGCACATTACCACAAATTGCAATTATTCCCTGTGTCCCTCACCCAATTAATCCCCAACTTCCTACCCCTCCTCCTCCACCCCATTGTGCAGCCCTAGGCATTCTCTCTTCCTATGCAACACACCACTGTGTTTTTTCTTTCCTTCCTTCTTTCTCTCTTAGCTCCCACTTATGAGCAAGGACATGTGGTATTTTTCCCGCTGTGCCTGGCTTATTCCACTCAACATAATTTTCTCCAAGCTCATCCATGTTGTTCCTGCAAATGGCAGAATTTCATTCTTTTTTATGGTGAAGTAGTATTCTATGATGTAGATATACCACATTTTCCTTATCCATCATCTGTTGATGAACATTTAGGTTGATTCCATAACTTGACCATTGTAAACACAGCTGTGAAAAACATGGGAGTGCAGGTATCCCTTTGACATGATTTCCATTCCTTTGGGTATATATCTAAAAGTGGGACTGCTGGATCATACGGTACATCTATCTGTAGTTGTTTGAGAAACCTCCATACTGTTTTCCACAGTGCTTGTACTAACTTATAGTCCCACCAGAAGTGTAGGAGTGTTCCCTCCTCTCCATGTCTTTGTCAGCATTTGTTATTCTCAGTCTTTTTGACTATAGCCAGTCTAACTGGGGTGAGGTGATATCTCAATGTGGTTTTAATTCACATTTCCCTGACGATTAGTGATGCTGAGCATTTTTTTTAAGTGCCTGTTGGTCACCTGTATGTCTTCCTTAGAAAAATTATCTATTCATCTCCTTTGCCTGTTTTTTAGTTGGGTTATTTGTTTTTTTACTGTATAATAGCTTGAGTTCCTTGTATATTCTGGATATTAATCCCTTGTTGGATATATAGTTTGCAAATATTTTCTCCCACTGTGAAGGTTGTCATTTCACTCTGTTGATTATTTCCTTGGCTGTGTAAAAGCTTTTTAGTTTGATATAGTCCCATTTGTTTATTTTTTCTTTTGTTGCTTTCTGCTTTTGGACTCTTGGTCATAATGTTCGTACCCAGTCCTAGTTCCCGATGTGTTTCCCCTATATTTTCCATTAGTAGCTTTACAGTTTCTGGTCTTTAATCCATTTTGTGTTAATTTTGATATAAGGTGACCTTTAAAGAGGTATTAATACTAATTATCTTCAAACTATTTTTAAAAATTAAAACAGAGGCCACTCTCCCAAATTCATTCTGAGACCAGCATCATGTTGATATCAAAACCAGACAAAGATAAAACAACAAAAAACTACAGACCAATATCTCTGATGAAAATAGATGCAAATATCCTCAGTTAAATACTTGTGATCAGGATATAGCAACACAGCAAAAAACTTATACACCATAACCAAGCGGGATTCATCCCAGAAAGGAAAGGATGGATCAATATACTGAAGTCAATAATTGTGACACACACATCAACAAAGTCAAGGACAAAATCCATGTGATTATCTCAATAGATGCAGAAAAAGCATTTGACAAAATTCAACATCCCTTCATGATAAGGCTGTCAACAAATTACACATAGAAGGAAAGTATCTCAGCACAATAAAAGCCATCTACAACAAGCCTAACACCAATATCATCCTGAATGGGGAAAAATTGAAGGTTTTTCCCTTAACAACAGGAAGAAGACAAGGATGCCCACTCTCACCAGTCCTATTTAACATAGTACTGGAGGTACTAGCCAGAGCAATCAGGCAAGATAAGGAAATAATTGGTATCCAGATTGGAAAAGATGAAGTCAAACTGTCTCTATTTGCACATGACATGATCTTATACATAGAAAAACGTAAAGACTCTACCAAAAAACTCTTAGAACTGGTTAATATCTTCAGTAATGTTGCAGGATACAGTCAATGCCCACAAATCAGTTGTGTTTATATTCTCCAGTAATGAGCTAACAGTAAGAGAAATCAAGAAAATAAGCCCATTTCCAATGGTTAACAAAAATTCCAAAATACCTAGGAATCAATTTACCCAAGGAGGTGAAAGATCTCTACAATGAGAACTAAAAGTCAATACTGAAAGAAGTTAAAGATGACACAAAAACATGGAATGACATTCCATGCTCTTGGATAGGAAGAATTAACACTGTGAAAATGTCCATACTACCCAAAGTGATCTACTGATTCAGGGCAATTCCCATCAGAATACCAATGACATTCTTCATAGAAATAGGAAAAAAAAAAAAAAAACATTCATATGGAACAACAAAAGACCCCAAATTGCCAAAGCAATCCTGAGCAAAAAAAATACAGCAAGAGGCATAAGACTCCTGACTTCAAATTATACTACAAAGCTATAGTAACCAAAAAAGCATGGTACTGGCATAAAAATAGACACTCAAACCAGTGTAACAGAATAGAAAACCTAGAGATCAGCCCACAGATTTACAGACAATTGATAGTTGACAAAGGCAACAAAAACATCCATTGGGAAAAAGTCTGCCTCTTCAATAAGTGGTGTTGGGGAAATTGGATATCCACATGCAGAAGAGAGAATCTCAGATCTTTATTATTTTTTTCCTCCTGTTAATTTGGGTCTGGCTTGTTCTTGCTTTTCTAGTTCTTTAAGATGTACTGGTAGGTTGTTTATTTGACTTCTTTCTACTTCTTTAGTGAATGTGTTTTATTGCTATAATCTTCCCTTTGTTTACTGCTTTGACTGTATAGGTTTGGGTATGTTGTGTTTCTCTTTTCATTTGTTTAAGGAAATTTTTAAATTTTCTTCTTAATTTCTTCTTTGACCCATTGGTTACACAATGAATCCCACAGTAGAACTCAACCTATAAGCAGCTGCAGTGGTGCTGGGTTCCAGATGCAGGTGCTTGTAGCATCCATGGAGCCAGGATCCTGTGCTCAGTGTCTTGCAAACCTATTGTGGAATCTAGGTCTTGGGCTACAGGTTCACTCTCTGTAGCAGTGTTCCATATCGACTGCACACAGTGCTGGGATCTGTGGCTATGAACCCCCACCACCACCACCACTAACAACAGCTTGGGCTCTGAGGGTCAGGTTATATCTGTGACTCTGATTCTGGGGGTACAGCACAGCATTGGCTCAACTCTGGGGAGAGAAGGGGTGCTCTGGAGGTTTGGGCCTGGGGAGCGGAGTACAGCTGCAACTCAGGATCCAGAGCAAATGGAGCTCAGTTGTCAATTGGTTCCCAAGGGTGAGGTACCATGTAGTGGCAACTCTAGCCCCTGGAACACTGGGACTAGACAATTTCTCAGTCTCTTTGATGTCAGGTGAAGTGGCAGCAAGGAGCCAGAATGGTGGGACACAGCTGTTGTTTGGGATTTGGGGGGCAAGGAGAAGCACAGTGTTGACTCCACTCCCTGGGGAAAGGGGTGTCTCAGCAGCTCAGTTTCTAGGGATATAGCCCAACTCTAAGGTAACAGAGTACTGAAGTTATTCAGCTGCTAGGGTGGGGTGTTTCAGCTCAGCCACTGCTCTGTTTCCCTGAGACATGAGGTACTATGTCTGCTCAGCCCTGGGATGCACAGCTGCTCAGCTTGGCCAAGCAGCTTTTCAGCCAAGCAGCTTCTCAGTCAAGACAGCCATTCCCCAGGGGGCAACATGAAACTTCAGCTCAGTCTTGGGAGGGCAGGGCACAGCCAGACTGGGAAAGGCAGTTAAAGATTCCCCCAGAGTAAGTGTGAAGCTTTGCAGCTTCAGTTCAGGCCTGAGGGGGAGGGTCACAGTTGCAACTGGGAGGGATGGATGGAGTGCTCCACCACAGCCTATTTATTCTCTTATGATAGGGTGAAACAACTGCTCTCAGCTCAACTTGGGGAATTCAGTTCAATGGTGGCTTAGTCTCTGGGATGAAAGGGTATCACTCACCTCTGGGGTAAGACACCCTACAGTAACAGATCCAGTTCAAAAATGGTGCAATAGCTGCACAAGCTACATGGGCTATGAGGGTGGGGCATGGTGTCAGCTCCTCTGGGGAAGCACAACTGTGTGGGCTCCAGATAGCTCCCTCATCTGGCCTTAGTGCCTGTGAAGACTGCCAGGGTCCCCAGTGGTGCGGACAGTGGTGTCCAAGGTGTTGTAGAGGGCTGCTGCAGTCTTCTCACTGACCTTTTCCCTGCAGGGAGAAGTTCCTCCTGGGTCCCTGCAGCTAGTGGCTGGGGGATGGGTTGGTGGAGGCCAAGTGTTTTTTTTTCCATTCTCTATGTGTCTACAGTGAGTTTCTGTGCTACTAGTGTCTCTGTTAACTCCTTTCGATGTGTTCCAGTGCTCTCCTTTAGCTATTTGTTATTTTTGTCCAAGTTTAGTTGTTTATTTGTTGTATTGTCTGTCTTTGTGGGAGAAACAAGCAGTAGGGTCTCCTATTCAGCCATGCTCCACCCTCTTATGATTTTCATAAATTTCAAGCATTCTATTTTTAAAAATGTTTAAGTTTGTCAGATAATATAAGATTAATAATACCTCTGTTTGAACCCAAGTGTTTAATCCTATCTTTCTTTTCTTCATTTCCATTTAAATTCTGAGTAAATGCATACATACATGTTTACTCAAGCTATATTTTGGCAAACTCATAATTTTAAAGATACTGTTAATACTGCTCAAACTAGGAAACATGAAAACACTAAATTGAAACCTACAAAGAAACAACTTATATCATAAAGACTAATCTGAGAACACAGTGGATTGTCCCAGAAAGATCTAGGTCAGACAAGATCTAATCTGAATTTTCTAGTCTAAAAGATTTTACTCACCTCAAGAGTTTCAAAAATGCACCCCAAATACAAGAGAAAGAGACAGCGAGAGAGCCAGAGAGTGAGAGTGAGAGAAAGGAAAGTGTTGCCTTTACGAGATGGAAAACAAAGGTTAGAAAATAGAATGTTTTCATTTCAATATGAAAAAAGAGACAATTAAAAAGTTTCCAATGTTCTCTTTCACAATGCAACAAATAGCTATCAAAACTCATGAAAACACTAGACTGTTATTGTCATGCCATAAAGCACACCACAAAATGTGCTACAGAAATTTGTTCATAAAATGCATCTTTCACACCATCAAACCAGGACTGTTTAAAGAGGATCTTCAGTTAAGATCCTGTTATAAAATTTTATTATGATTAACTATCCATAACTGAGATAAACAGAGAATAATTGTATTCTTTGTGGAAACTGCTAGATCTGAAGTGAGAAACACAAAATTAAAATTCCTATAGTTACACTGTCGAAAATCACCAGGCAAATGATCAAGCTCATTTTTTTTATAGTGATACTAATGCCATCTTCAGGCTCAGAACAGTACGTATAAAATGTAACTCTTATTTCAAAATAAAAACAATGGCCAGAATAATCCAAATTTAAATATCCAGAATTGCCATTTGATAATACTTCTTTACAAATGACTGCACTGCTTTATTTATGTACTGTAATTAAGATTTCTGAAGACAAGGATCAATCTCAATCATATTTATCTTGTCCTCTCCAACTCCAGCCATCCAGTGAAAATGTATAATTTGGCCAGCACCCCTTCTTTTCTGACAAGAACACCACACTCAATCTTATACTTCCTAGATCTGCAGGGGCAATAGGTTCCCAAAGAAGTTTAATTTGGGTGTGAATCCTTTGCTTAAAGAGATGTGACTAATATATCTCAAGGAACTGAGAGAGAGTTAGGAATACTCATATGATAATGGATAAATAAATAAATAAATAAATGGGTAAACTTTGCTAGTAAGTCTATTAAAGAAAAGATATGTGAGCAGATTTCAAAAATTCACAATGCTATGCAAATAGGATAAAGAAATGAGCAACGCATATTTAGAATGAAAAATATGTCAATTTAAACTGTATGCCTAATATTTAAATATTCAAAAACATGTTTAATGCATTAAAAAAACTTAAAATAATCACAAATGTAAGTATTAGAATAAAGTATGTAAAATAAGACATTTAAAAATAAGAATATAAAAATTCAAAAACTTTAAGTAAATTCAAGTAATAAGGATTCCCTTTTTATACCATAGCTGATGGAAAATTATAAAGCATATGTTATTTCATTGGACAACCAACTGTTAATATTAGCCCTTGGAAACTAATTAAATATTGATAAATAAAGCATACCAATGAATTCACATAATCTGATTTCAATTTAATACCGTAACAAAACAAAAGAGATCCTACAGTCTTCCATGATTCAAATTGGCTAATACCTTTTTGGAGAAGTACATATTATCAAATAAATATGAAACTATATCACCCTATATACTTTAAAATAAGGAAACACAATTATTTGTGGAAAACAGAGCATCAAGATATCTCACATTATATAAAATACAGAAAAGGTACAGTGGTGGCTGATTTACTGGGAACTTATAAAAATTATGTAAAAAAGGTATTTCGAAATATTATTCAAGCTTATGAATGGATATTCTGTTGTACTGAAATATTATTAATGTAAATATTGATTCTGACATGGGTGTCTATCATAATTTTAATTTAATTCATTGTTTCTTTCTTCAATACTTACATTTGTTTCATTAAAAAATACTTTGTTTGCCTTTCTATTACAGAACCACATTGCAAGAGAAAAATAACATCAACATAAACCTGTACAAAGGAAAAGTCAACTATCTATCTCTACTCACCCATTCGTTCTTAGGTAACATGCGATACTAGTTTGATGTATAGCCTTCTCATAAACATACAGACATATGAAGATACACCTTTTATAAAAATAGGATTATTCTATGTTCATTACTCCGCAACCTGCTTTACTTTTAAGAAGATACAATCCATTAACATTAAAAATAAGACAAGCATATAAAATAACTGCATAGTCTGACAATTGGAAATTCAAAGCAAGATTAATTTTTTTTAGAAATAAGAATTTTTATTCCCACAAAAATCTATATTATGAAGACAAGTAGGTTGGTAAGAAATATATGGCAGTTGAAAGACTTGTAATACAAACAAACAGATCACTAATTCTCTACCCCAAAAGTAATAACTCATATTTTCAGCAGAAAAATGCTGATGAAGCTGACAATGTTCTATTTTCATAGAATTTCTACATTTACATGATGGCATTCTTATAAAGGATACCACAAAACTAGAAAATCTTGATCCTAGTATTCACATGTCATTGTGTTCCTCTGCTGTATGCTTAATCATCCTGAAGTATGAAAATTACATTTCTAAATATTTTGAATTTAATTTACTAGATTTATTTATTTTGGAAATGAATTTTTTTATAAACCTATAATTTAAAAGTGTATTTATAAATTAAATTTCTTAAGGTAAATATAAACTTTAAAAATAACCATGAAGGATCTGAGGTTTTACCTGGTAAGTATAAACAAACTACCATGCCACAGTTTCATGAATGCTAGAAGACTTGAAGTCTTAAAACTCCCCTCACACAGGGACTTTATTACTCAACATACAGCAGGCAGCACGAGCTTAATGTTTTCATCAGTTCCTCTTGTCCACCTCACCTCCCATGTGTACACACACCCAAAACACACATTTAATTCAATTAGCATAATGGTTTCTGTGAGTGTCAATTTTGCTGCTGGTTTAATAATGTTTAAAATAATTATACAAAATTAAATATTTTAATATTTGTATTTACATACGTGTGTGTCAATTTACTTTTTTTCATTATGCTTATAAAATCTTTCAGGCTTTCATTTCACTTTTGTTATTAAATAGTGCTGAAACAAATTTTATAAAAAAATAAAATTTAGAAGTGAATGGATACGGTATCTCCTTTATTTTACAAAACTCAGGAATCAGAATTCGATTTGATACAAGTACTCATTAACTACCCGTGCTATCAATCAACTCAGTTAAAATTATAAAAGTAGATTTAATACATTTAATTAGACTATAAAATTGTCTTCTTTCTCTCTGCAAGATCCATATAATTGCTTCATACACTGAAGAATGTTTAATGATCTCCCCTGTACCCGTGATCATGGTAGGTGCACTGGGAAATATAAAGGGCACAAAGATGTGATCACTCACTGGGAACACATGCATTGATATTAAAAATTAAATAATAGGACAGGGGCATGGATGATTAAATACATGGAAGAAACAATAAGAACATCAAGGAAGGCTCATTAAAGAGGTGAAATTTGAGGTTAAGAATAAACACAGGCGAAGAAGAGGGAGAAAGGCAGGCCAAGCCTTAGGAGTAAAACGTGCAAGAGTTTGCAGTAAGAAATCATCATGGCGTATTTGGAGAGTAATGAAAAAGGCACATTGACCAGACAGAGCAGAGACATTAACTGGGAGATATAACAGAAGAGGGATTTGACTTTATTCTCTATGAAACAGGGAGTTGCTGAAATTTTTTTGAAGAAAAATAACCTGATGAAATAGATATAGGTTATTTAGTGAAGAAAAAGGAAGAAAGATAATAATTATTCTCTCTCTCTCTCTCTGTGATAATTAATCTTTTCCACATATTATCATTCAATTCTCTATGCTACAGAAGAAGAAACAGATTTGAGACATTAAATAACTTCCCCAAAGGCACTTAGCATGAGAATGTCAGAGATGGGAGTCTATCTAAAGTCTGCGTGGCTTCATAGTTTATGCTCTTAATCACTTTGCAATACTCCCTCTCAGTTATGAGACTGTTGTAATATTTCATATATTTAAAGCAATGAAAATTTAGACTAAAGCAGTGATTACAGAAATAAAGAGTGAATGATAAAGTAGAAGAAAAGAGTTGAAAAATAAAGAACAGGATTTAGTAACACCTTGGCTAAGAAAAAAGCTGTGTCAAAGTAGGAACTTAGTTTTAAGTCTTCGTATTTAGTAAAAATGGTAATGGAAATAACATGTACGTATTTGGGGAAAGGAAAAATTTATACTAAAAATCATCATTCATAAACATGCTGAGTGTGAAACGGGGTACCATAGTTAAGAGGAGATATCAGCATTTGAAGAGACTGGCCCAGACTGGGTGCTGTCTTTCACTTACCAATTATCTCCCCTTCTTTCATTCCACAACCAGGTGTATTTAGAATGACTTGCTTCTATTCACCACCTTCATTTTCTCATCATAAATTTTATCCAAAGTCTTTAGAAGTCTGGTATCCAAACTATGCTGTCATTATCCTGGCATGCTCCTTTTTTAAATCAAGAACTTCATTTTCAATCTAATCCAACCACCTTTCTCTTAAAAAAAGTTATCCTCACTTTTGCAGAAAATATAACAACCCTCTTCCTTTTTGTTTCAAAAGATTCTTCCTTTTTCATTCTATTGACCCTTTATTGTCATCAAATTTACACATTTTTTGGACAGACAGCATAATGTTGTGATTAAGAGCATGAATTCTGAAGCTCAGAGAACCTTGGCTGAAATCCTAGCCTCAAAGTACCTAACCACTTGTCTTAGTTCATTTTGGCTGCTATAACAAAATCCCATAGATTGGGTGGCTTAAACAACAAATGTTTACTTCTCATAGTTCTGGGGTCTAGGATGTCCAAGATCAAGATTCCAGCAAAGTCAGTTTTGGGTAAGGACTCTATTCTGGGCTTGCAGACAGCTGCCTTCTCACTGTCTCACACAGAAGACAGAGAGAGTTCTGGTGTCTTTTACTCTTTTTATAAGGGCATCTACACTACCAAATCAGGGCACCACTTTTATGATCTCATTTAACCCTTATTACCTCCTCATAGGCCCTATATCCAAATATGGGCATATTGAGGGTTAATGATTCAACATGTGAATTAGGGGGAATACAAATGTTCAGTCTATAACAAGCATCAATCTCTTCACTTCTAATTTTGATACAATTTTCAGTTCCCTCTCTTTTCTTGGGTACTCATTGCCACTGTCCCATTGTGCCACTCCATACTCAAATCTGGATCAGTCTAAGCTGATCTTCATTCACCCCAATAAACTTCATTCCAACATGACCTTCATATTTATTGATAGCAGATTAACTTCTGGACAGGAAATTAATTTTTACAAAATTCTAAACAAAAAATTAGCATAAAATTCACTTAACCTTTTTCATTATATTTTTTTAAATTTTAACTTCTCAATATACATTGTAGTTGATTTTTGTGACCTTTTACCCATTCCTCTTTCCCCTCTGCCTCTCTCCCCTCCCCTTCCCCCTACATCATATCTGTTCACTTGTCTTAACAAGTTCAAGGAATTGTTGTGATTGTTGTGTTTTCTTCTCCCCCTTTATTTGTTTGTGTGTTTATTTATTATTTTTAGCTCCCATAAATAAGTGAGAGCTTGTGGTATTTCTCTTTTTGCGCCTGACTTGTTTCACTTAATATAATTTTCTCTAAATCCATCCATGTTGTTGCGAATGGTAGTATTTCATTCTTTTCTATACCAGAGCAGAATTCCATTGTGTAGATATACCACAGTTTCTTTATCCACTCATTTGATCATGGACATTTGGGCTGGTTCCAACTCTTGGCTATTGTGAATAGTGCTGCAATAAACATGGGAGTACAGGTGTAGCTTCAGCACAATGATTTCCATTCCTCTGGGTATATTACCAGCATTTGAGTAGCTGGGTCATATGGCAGATCTATCTGTAATTGTTTGAGGAAACTCCATACCACTTTCCATAAAGACTGCACAATTTTGCAGTCCCACCAACAATGTATGAGAGTTCTTTTTTCTCTACAACCTCACTAGCATTTATCATTCACAGTCTTTTGGATATTAGCCATCCTGACTGGAGTGACATGGTATCTCAAAGAGGTTATGATTTGCATTTGCAGGATGCTGAGTGATGTCGAACATTTTTTCATGTGTCTGTTGGCCATTCGTACATCTTCCTTTGAGAAATGCCTATGCAGCTCCTTTGCCCATTTTTAATTTGGGTCATTTGTTTTTGTGCTGTAAAGTTGTTTGAGTTGCTTGTATATTCTGGATATTAATCCTTTGTCAGATGTATATTTTGCAAATATTTTCTCCCACTCTGTTGCTTGTATTTTCACTCTGTGGATTGTTTCTTTTGCTGTGCAGAAGCTTTTTAGTTTGATATAATCCCATTTGCTTATTTTTTCCTTAGTTGACTGTGCTTTTGGGGTCATATTCATAAAGTTGGTACTCACTCCTACTTCCTGGAGTGTTTCCCCTATGTTTTCTTCAAGGAGTTTTATTATTTCAGGATATATATTTAATTCTTTAATCCATTTTGAGTTGATTTTCATAAATGGGGATAGGTACAGGTCTAGTATCATTCTCCTACATATGAATATCCAGTTTTCCCAGAACATTTGCTGAAGAGGTAATCTCTTCCCCAGTGTGTAGACTTGGTGCCTTCATCAAAGATCAGATGGCTGTAGGTGTATGGGTTGATTTCTGGATTCTCTATTCTTTTCCATTGATCCGTGTGTCTGCTTTTATGCCAGTACCATGCTGTTTTGGTTATTACAGCTTTTTAGTATAGTTTAAAGTCAGGTAGTGTTACGCCTCCAGCTTTATTTTTTTTGCTCAGGATTGCTTTGGCTATTGGTCTTTTTAAATTCCATACAAATGTCTGGATAATTTTTTTCCATTTTTGAGAAAAATGCCATTGAAATTTTGATGAGGATTGCATTGAATCTGTAGATCACTTTGGGTAATATGGACATTTTCACTATGTTGATTCTTCCAATCCAAGAGCATGGGATATCCTTCCATCTTCTTGTGTCCTCTTTAATTTCTCTCAACAGTAGTTTGCAGTTCTCTTTATAGAGTTTTTTCACATTCTTGGTTAACTTTATTCCTAAGTATTTTATTTTTTTAGTGGCTATTGTAAATGGGCTAGATTTCTTGATTTCTTTTTCTGCATGTTCACTGTTGGAGTATAGAAATGCTACTGATTTTTGTGTGTTGATTTTGATTCCTGCACCTTTGCTGAAATCATTTATTAACTCGAAGAGGGTTTTTTTGTGGAGGCTTTAGGCTATTCAATATATAGAATCATACCATCCACAAACAGGGACAAATTGACTTCATCTTTTCCAACCTGGATGCCTTTTATTTCCTTCTCTTCTCCAATTGCTCTGGCTAGTACTTCCAACACTATGTTGAACAGGAGTGATGAGAGTAGCCATCCTTGTCTAGTTCCTGTTCTTAAGGGAAACCCATTCAGGATGATATTGACAGTTGGCTTATTATATATGGCTTTAATTGTGTTGATACTCTTTCTATCTATACCAAAGTTGTAGAGTCTTTATCATGAACAAATGCTGAATTTTGTCAAATGCTTTTTTAGCATCTATAGATATAATCATATGGTTCTCTTCTTTGCTTTTATTGATGTGGTCCATCACATTTTATTGATTTGCATATATTGAGCCAACCTTCCATCCCTGGGATGAATCCCACTTGATCATGGTGGATTTTGTGTATGTGTTGCTGTATTCTTTTAGCTAATATTTTAATGAGGATTTTTGCATCTCTATTCATCAATGATATTGGCCTGTAGTTTTCTATTTTTGATGCATCTTTGTCTGGTTTTGGTATCAGGGTGATGTTTGCTATACGAGTCTCTAATGATTCCTTGTATTTCTGAGGTATCAGTTGTAATATCACCTTTTTAATTTCTAGTTTTTGTTATTAGTGTCTTCTCTCTTCTTTTCTTAGTTAGCCTTGCTAAAGGTTTGTCAATTTTATTTATCTTTTCAAAAATCCAACTTTTTGTTTTGTTGATCTTTTGCATCATTTTTCAGGTTTCTATTTCATTTAGTTCTGCTCTGAACTTTTTACTTTCTACTAACTTTGGGTTTGGATTATTCTTGTTTTTCTAGATCTTTAAGGTGAAGTGTCAGGTTGTTTATTCACCATCTTTCCATTCTTCTGAAGTAAGCACTTAATGTGATAAATTTCCCCCTTAGTACTGCTTTTACAGTATCCCATAGGTTTTGGTATGATGTGTCATTATTTTCTTTAGTTTCAAGAAATTTTTTGATTTCCTGTTTACTTTCTTCTTGGACCCATATGTCTTGAGTAGAATGTTGTTTAATTTCCATGTGTTTGTATAGTTTCCAGAGTTTCATTTGTTATTAATTTCTAATATTAATCTATTGAAAAAAATACATGGAATAATTGCAGTTTTTTTGAATTTGTTGAGACTTGCTTTGTGACCTAACATGTATCTTGGAGAATGTTCCATGAGCTGTTGAGAAGGCCAAATATTCTGAGGTTGTTGGATAGAATGTTCTGTAGGTATCTGCCAAGTCCAATTGGTCTAAAGTGTTGTTTAGATCTTATGTTTCTCTATTGATTTTTTTGCCTAGATGATTTGTCCAGTGTTGAGAGTGGAGTATTCAGGTCCATTACTATTACAGTGTTAGTGTCTCTCTCATTCTTTAGACTGAATAGTGTTTGCTTTATAAATGTGGCTGCTCTGACATTGGTTGGCATATATATGATTGTTATGTCTTCTTGATGTATCCATTATATCCATTATATTATATATCCATTATCATTATATAGTGTTCTTCTTTATCTCTTTTTATGGTTTTTGCTTTAAAGTCTATTTTATCTGATATAAGAAAGGCTACTCCAACTCATTTTTCATTTCTATTTGCATGGTATATCTTTTTCCATCCTTTCACTCTTAATCTATGTGTGTCTTCACAGGTCAGTTGAGTCCCTTGAAGGCAGCCTACAGTTGAGTCCATCTTTTTGATCCAGTCAGTCAGTGTGTTTTGAGTGAGGAATTTATTCCTTTTACATTTAGCATTATTATTGAAAGATGTTGATTTACTCCTAGGATTTCACTGATTTTTGTTCATATGTCTTAAGTATCTTTTGTTCCTTTCTGATTCTCTGTTTGTTTTCTGTATTTGTTGGTTTCTTGGGGTGGTAGATAAACTATTTTTTGTGGAGTATGCACAAAGAAAATGAACTTCACAGGGCCTGGTTTTCCAAAGCCTTGCAGTTTCAAATGTTGGCTTTGCAAAGGACAAGAAATTTTCTAAAGGCTATAGTCTCTATTGTAAGATAAAGAATTGTAACACAGCAAGGTTGCTGGTTCAAGGACAGACAGGTTACTGATTGATATGTAAAGATACTAGGAAATTGCTGTAAGAGAATGTTTGCTAGAATCAGGCTTTTGTTGGTGGATCAATTTAACTTCTTGAAAACTGCATTATGGAATGTCATCTTGCTTGTTTTACTGAATGTTACCAGCTTCTATTGTTAAACTTGTTAAAGTATACTTAGCAAAAATCCCACATATGTTCTCTTCCTGGTCTGGAGAATAAATGCGGGAAGAGAATACCAATTCATGATTAATTTCCCAAATGGAAGGAATGCCTCTATCTTGAGGGTTCTGGGAGATTAGCCCCTTTTCAGGGCTTCTCACTGCTCAGAAGAGATGGACTTTGAGTAATCTTTGGCAGCTCTGTCACCCAGGGGAAAAGGGGTGACAAATCTGTGGGAGGCAAAGCAACAATTTTTCCTCTTTATTATTAGCATTTTTTGTTTTACTGGTAGGTTTTGTTCTTTCTTGAGTATTCATGGCAGTGATGGCTGTTTTTCAGGTATCAAACCCATTACTTCCTTGACAATTTGTTGTCAGGCTTGCCCTGTGGTAGTGAACTACCACCGTTTTTGTTTGTCTGAGAAATATACTATTTGTAATTCATTTCAGAAGGATAGCTTTGCTGGGTAAAGTATACCTGGCTGGCAATTTTTGTCCTTTAGTATTTTGAATATATCATCCCATTCTTTTCTGGATTGTAGGGTTTTTGTTGAAAAATCTGATGTTAGTCTGATTGGAGCTCACTTATAGGTGACTTGCTGCTTCTATCTTGCAGCTTTTAAGATTCTCCCTTTGTCTTTGAGTTTTGCCAGTTTGAGTATAACATGTCTTGGAGAGGACATTTTTCAGTCAAGTATTGTCTGGTTAGCCTAAGGCCTGGAATCCTCACAGTGCCAATAATAGCACTCTTATCCTGTTTGTGATGCCAATTGTAAAGCTAGGCAACCATGCCAGTTTTAAGGCTCTTTTACCTGCTGATAATCCTGCACCAACTGGGCTGATTGTTGAGTTAGGGATGGGTCTGGAACTCGCAGACCCCTCAAGCCCATTCACAGACTGGGTCACAAACCCTTTATATGCCAGGTTGGGTCATCAGACCCCACACACACCAGGCTGGGTCACCAGACCCCTTCACGCAGGTCCATGAGCTAGGTAACCAGCCAAAAGGTCCTTGGAGCCATAGGTTGGAAAACATGGCTATGCTGGGTGGATGCCCGAGGCTGATGCCCACTCACCTGCTTCACTAAAACTCCCCTCTCTGTGTCTCTCTCTCTCTGAAGAACAAGAATACAAGAATAGCAACAAAACTAAAAAGATACATTGGTGCACATGCACACTAAGTTCACATGCACACACACAATTTGCTTACAAAGAATGCTGAAACACACCCAATGGGACCCGAGGTGAGGGCCCTGACCAAACTATTCTATTTTCCTAACAAATATGTTTGGGGATCTTGGGGCATCCTGAGTCTGAAGATCTGTGACTTTCCCTATACCTGGGAAGTTTTCTGCTATTATTTCATTGAATATGTTTTCAATGTCATTTCCTTTTTCCTCCCCTTCTGGAATACCTATGATTTGGATATTTGAGCAATTAAGGTTGTCTGTTATCTCTTAGATTTTCTTCAATTTTTTTAATTCTTTTTTTCTTTTTTCTGGTCTGCCTGTGTTAATTCAAACAGCCTGTCTTCAAAGTCATAAATTCTCTCTTCTGCTTGTTCTAGCTGCTGGTTAAACTCTCTGTTGTGTTTTTTGTTTTGTTGAATGAATCATTCAACTCCACAAGCTCTGCTACATTCTTTTACAGGACATTGATTTCTTTGTACATTTCGTCTTTCAGATCCTGTATATTTTTACTCATTTCATTGTGTTGTCTAACTGAGTTTTCTTCTACCTCATTTACTTTCTTTAGAATTATTGCTCTAAATTCCTTGTCAGTCATTTCAAGGACTTCCTGTTCTATAGGATCTAGGGCTTGAGAGTTATTATTTTCCTTTGGTGGTGATGTACTGTCTTGATTTTTCATATTTCTGGTAACCTTTCTTTGGAGTTTAGTCATTGTGGCAGAGAGTATCATGGTCCAGTTGTTCCACCCTGATGTCTGGCCTAGATCCTGAAGGGACTGCCAATTCTGGGCAGCAGGGACTGACCTGGGCTGGGGGTCGCATGGTGCCAGCCTGTTCTGGTGCAGCTGACTTGGAGTGTGTGGGCCCAGCAGCTCTCAGGCCTCTCTGCATGATGGGGACTGGACTGGGCTGGGGGTCCCACAGCACCTGCCTCTTCCAGCACAGCTGACTTGGGGCATGTGGGCCCAAAGTTTCTTTGGCCTCTCTGGGCAGTAGGGACTGGCCTGGGCTAGTGGTCCCACAGTGCCTGCCTTTTCCAGCATTGCTGACTCAGGGCATGTGGGCCAGGCAGCTCTCAGGCCTCTTTGGGTGGCAGGCACTGGCCTGGGCTGGGGTCCCATGGCACCTGCCTTTTTTGGCACAGCTGACTCGGGGCATGTGGGCCTGGTGGCTCTTGGGCCTCTCTAAGTGGTGGGGACTGACCTGGGCTGGAGGTCCCATGGTGCCTGCTTTTTCCGGTGCAGCTGACTCAGAACATGTGGGCCCAGTGGCTCTCAGGCCTCCTCACTTAACCTTTTGATCATTTTAACAGTGAAATCATTTGGGGGTTATTGCCCCTTTCTTATTATTAGTGCAAAGCTGTCAAGCCTTATTGCTATGCACACAAATAAATGTGTAAGAATAAGCAGCTAGCTTCTGTTCTGTGACCAATATTGTAAGCCTGTGTCACTCTCTTGGTGGTCCTCTCTACATGAATACAATAGACAAAGTCCTCAAGTTCCCTGTATAAAATATGCTTTTGGCTTTGTTCTTTCTATTTGGGATACTGGCTGGTATATCAGCTTTCTAGGGTTGCCATAACAAAATAGCACAGACTTGGTAGTTGAAACAACAGAAATTAATTTTCTCAAAGTTCTGGAAGCTAGAAGTCTGAGATAAAGGTGTCCATAAGTTTGGTTTCTCTAGAGACCTCTCTCTTTGCTTGCAGATGGCCACTTCACATGTGTCCTCGCATAGCTTTTCTTCTGTTTCTCCCTCTTCTTATAAGGACACCAATCATATGGGATTATGGTTCCACCCTTATGACCTCATTTAACTTTAATTACCTCTTTAAAGGCTTTATCTCCAAATACATTTACATTGGAGATTAGGGCTTTATCATAGGAATTGGGGGGATATTCTGGTTTGAACGTTCCTCCAAGCTCATGTTGGAGCTTAATCCCCAATACAGTTTTTGAAAGGTGGAACCTTTAAGAGGTGGCACTAGCAGCTTTATAAGGAAAGAAGCACATTAGCACACTCTCTCTTGCTCCTCTCAGCATGTCATCCCTGCACCACCTCGGGACTCTGCAGAAAGAAGAAGGTCCTCACCTGGACCTTGAACTTCCCAGCCTCCAAAATGTTAAGAAATACATTTCATTTTCTTATAAATTACCCAGTTTCAAGTATTCTAAGTGACAAAAACTGACTAATACAGAGGAACACAATTAATTCCACAACAGCTGGTTTCTTTAGGATCTATCTCTTGTATTATGCCCTACACTTATAGAAATTTCAGGTTTTAAGCTTAACTTTATTTTCTGAATACAGGAACCTAGTGCACTTATTTCTTAAGGGCAAGTACTTCCTTCCTTCTTTTCTTTTCTCCTTCCTTCCTTCCTTTCATTCTTTCTTTTTTATATCCTGGAAGACTGTTACTCAATGCAAATTTGTTGATAAACTAAACAGGAAACCATGAGTCTATGTCTGAATTGAATGGCATAAACTGCAATAAAATAAATTTATTTTATTTATAAAATAAATGCACATAATACTTTTAATATTGACCCTAAAAAATAAACATAAATCTCAAGCAGTTAGTGAATAAAAAAAATTCCCTGAACAAATGGAGTCACAATTAAAACATCATATAAATTACCTTATTTTAAACATGTTTTACTTTGCCTATATCTCCCCACTTAAATTCTAAACACAAGCATGAACACTTCATTTTTTACCAAAATAACACCAATCACAAGCCAAATATCAATGGTTATTACTTATTGATTGACTAGTTTTGTTTTTAATCTGGATTTCTTACTTTCTTGAATTTCCTTCATTTCCTAAACTTGAAACAAATGACGTAGGTCCACTAGAACTTGTCCTAACCAAGTGTTAAATAAACAATATTAGACTTCACTTTTGTTTTCCTACACCTCATCCTACAGTCAATGTTACTGTTTTAAAAATATTTTGTATAAATTATAGAATATCAATATAATTTTTTTAATTATCGAAAACGGATTCCATTTTTCACAATGATTTTTTTTTTCTACTGAAGATTCATTCCATTTCATTCATATTACTTGCCTTAAAAGTACATAAGATATTTTTGGGGAAAAATGTATGACAGTTTGTGTCCCTGGTTTTGTTTTCATTTTTGGTGCAGAGTATGAAGAGCATTTCTAAGAAGTTTGAAAACAGCAACAGTTGCTAAATTTATCAATAGTTTTTTGACCTCTAAAAAGCACTGTCAAAAATGACTAACATGGCCATATGTGTCTATGTGAGAAACATAGAAATACGCCTTAAACACAATTTACCTTATCTATGTCTCACTCTCAGAAATTATAAAGGAAAAAAAGTGCCGTGGTGCTTGTGGCAGGTGGTCAACTGGGCTCCCTTTGTATATAGTAAAAATCTAAAACATATATATATAAATATAAAACGGAAGTTTATAATCAGGAAAATAGCAGTTAAACTACCAATGAACAGCTACAGAAATGGTGGTATTAAAAGTAATTCTCATTATAATAAGATAAGGCATTTATCTCAACTAAACCTAAATGCTTGCTTATTATGCCATGGACAAGAATTGAATTTGGGGGAAAGCCTAATGAGCTAGGAGAATATGGATATCTGAGACACTGATGGAAACCCACTATTTTTCCTGGACTATGATTTAAAAGGAAAATGATGTGTGTAGGGGAGGGGATGTGTACGGGGAGGTGGTACTGGGAAATTTTAAGTCCTGTGCAAGGAGATACTTTATGAGATTAAAGGTGGAACCCAGAACACTTTTGCTCTGTCTGGCCAAACAAGCCAAGAATTTCACTACCTTAGGGTCATAGGGCTAACACAAATGACAAGGAGGGATGGGTCATTAACAGGTGATGTATTCATTGCTATACTGCTAGGAGGGAGAAATCAAATCAGCACACGGGAAACAAAGGTGAAAGTCAGAGCCTAAAATTAGATAGGAATAGTAAGTTAAGTGAACAGAGTGAGGAAAAGTATGTATGAGCTGACAATAAGGATGTCAAGAAATGGCTCAGAAGCAAAGTTTGTGAATGCAGACATGCGTCCTGGTGTGAAAATTTCAGTATTTTTTGCAAGATTGGGTGGATCTTTTAAGAGGGGCAAATCTAACCTGACAGGGAGAAAGCAAATAGATGACAACTATATATATATAGTATTTGTTTTCAGGACCTTTTTGTTTTTTACTTTTTATTATTATTATTATTATTTTATTGTAATATGGTTTATTATACATTTCTGTGGGGTACAGAGTGAATATCATTACCTGTGTGCAATATGTGATGCTCAAATCAGGACAATTAGTATATTCAACACTACACAATGTAATCATTTTTCATGGCCCTTTACCAATTTCTCCCTTACCCCTCCCCCTTTTTCAGGATCTATTTTTTTTTTTTTTTTTTTTTTGTCGTTTTTTCGTGACCGGCACTCAGCCAGTGAGTGCACTGGTCAGTCCTATATAGGATCCGAACGCGCGGCGGGAGCGTCACCGCGCTGCCAGCGCAGCACTCTACCAAGCGCGCCACGGGCTCGGCCTCAGGATCTATTTTTAAAAGCCCTTCCAACTCTGCCTCCCAACCCAATACATGCAAACACATACACTCAACAATCCCAACACACATAGGCACTTGTGTAGGGGCACACACATGTGCGCACACATACACACACACCAGGTATCGTGGTATCTTCCATTCTCTAATATCACAATATTCTCAAATCCACTCTTGAGTTACCACATTGTGTGATTATTTTTCAACGTAATACAGTATTCCTGTATTTGCAGTATGCACAGACATGAAGATGTTATCTGCTGGATCCATCCCCCAAAATCAATGCCAGCGGTTTTTCAGCTTTTGATCCACAGAGTTTTAACAACATTAATTGCTCTTTTGACCACTATTTGTCCCCCCTCTCCCCCCCAAAAATGTTTCCTCTTCTGAAGTTTCCTTGAGGGAAAAAATGTAACTTTGGTGGATATTAAACAATTTGCCAGTAAGATGGATAGTCTTGAATTTCAACTAAGTAGAAAGAAATGTTCAGAAGAAACAATTCAAGAATATTTAGAGTTTGCAATTATCTCTCCTGTGTTAGTTCAATTTGACACAGCCTCAGCCAAGGAAATTTCTAAAGTACTTAAATAATATATATATATTTTTCAAGAATGTGTAGTAAATGAAGAAGACTTCTAATATTAAAAATCAGCCTTAGGTTCAAAACAGCCTTAGGTTACAAAAGCAATAGAGGCATAATAGGACACATCATTTTCAGCAGACACTGAATTAGATCACAACTTATCAAAGCATATTTTTATACCCATGGGTTAAAACCAGGGTCCAAGAGTTAAACAAAAGAAAAGCAATATGCTGACTGTGAGCTTTTGGCGAAGTCCTAAAAAAGAAGTAAGTAGTATCATAATTAAGAAAACAGTGAATTAAAATTAAATTTTATCTGATAATATATGAGTAAAATAATGCTTTATGTCATAAGTGGCAAATCTCTCCATATATAGAGAAAAAACCACCTTGAAAACTAGCAAATATAGATTTGAGGGAAAACAGAATTGTTTGGAGGAAGAGGTAGATAAATTAAAATTATTTTCATTTGGGAATTGTGGCAAGATGGTGGACTAGAGAAACCTAGGACACATTTCTTCCACAGAAGAAGCCCAGAACAGGCCTATCACCACCAGTGCTGCACTCACTAGTCACATTGTCAGGACCCAGGACCATTGCCTGCCTTCCCAGTGTGAGTTTTGCACTATCCCATGCTGTTGTTGCCAGCAGGGCAGCTCCAGCCACTCGAACTGGCACTACAGCTCCAGTAAAAGCCAGCCATGCACAGGTTCCCTGCCCGCACTGCTGCACCAGTCAGCCCAGCCATGCAGGAGACCCCTGCTGCAGCTCCCTACAGTGCAGCAGCCTTTGCTAGCAGCTGTGGATGCCACTGAAACAGCCAGACCAGTGATGCACAGGAACCCTACCCAAGCAGCCTCAATAGCCAGCTCAGCTTCTTGTGGGTCTCCCTGCCACAGCTGCCTGCAGTGCGGTTGCTGCCACCATAGGGATCATGCCAGTGAGACTGGCTGAGTGCGGAAGCAGTATCCACCCTGTTGGGTGGTGGGACCCCCTGCTGCCACCACTTGCAGTAAAGCAACGATCACCAGGGAACTTTCACGCTGCCACACCAGCCAGACCAGCCATGCCCATGACCCCCAGCTGCTTCTGCCATTGCTGCCAGCAGCCACACACACCACTACCACCACTGTTGCACCACTCAGACTGGCTGAGGGCAGGACCCACCACTGTCACCACACATTGACACAATAAGGGTCACAAATGGAGATAACAGAAAGAGGTAAAATAGCACAGACCCACATCTCAGTGACACAAGTCAGGGGGAATTTCACCTCGCATGCAGTAAGCATGACTGCCTTCACCCAGGATAGCCAAATAGTGTACAGAAGAAAAGTCCCAGCCACCACCAACCAAGCCCCCAACAAAGACAAGCAAGAACCTAGAAGAAGCCTTGGCCTACAGAAATAAGGAAAGAGAAGCCTTGCCCAGGTGATTCATTCAAGCCAAGAAGATCCAGTATGTCCCAGTGCACCCATCAGGGTCACAGGACCCTAGCTGGGGAGCTAACAAGTCCGCCTAGGGTCAGTCACCCCAGCCAAAGAGTGACAAGGAACATAGGCACTTTGCCCAAGATCTTGAGAGCTAACCCACATCCTCAATGTCCCAACTAACCTCAACAAGAAATCACTAAGTGCCCCAGTGACTACACCACAGAGGCACTAACACACAACTCCAACATTGAATATGGCAGAAGTACCCACATGGAGACTACACTACTGAGTCTACCCAGAACCAATACTAATACACCCTACTCAACAGTCAATATAAAATACATCTAAAGGAGGAAATCTCTCTCCTCAAAGCCCACTTCAGTGTAACACAAGAAGCAACTCTTCGACTGGATGATTAGAAGTCAATGAAGAGAGACTAAAAATGTGAAAAATAAAAAAATCAAGGAAATACGATACCACCAAAGGAATACAATAGTTCTCAAGTACCAGACCCCATAAAGCAGGAAACTCTTGAAATATCTAAAAAGGAATTTTGAGTAACAATCTTTAACAAACTCAATGAGATACAGAAAGACTCAGTTAGACAACACAATGAAAGAAGAAAAATGATCCAGGACTTGAAGGATGAAATTTGCAAAGAGAAAAATTCCAAAAAAAAAAAAAAAAAAAATGTAGCAGAACTCCTGAAACTGCATGACTCATTCAATGAAATAAAAACTACAATTGAGAGTGTAAGCAGCAGGCTAAAGCAAGCGAAAGAAAGAATTTCTGATCTCGAGGACAGTCTTTTTAAAATAATCCAAACAGACAAAAAAAAAAGAAAAAAGTATTTAAAAAGATATAGAGAATCTAACAGAGTTAGCAGACCACCTTAAGCACACTAACATTTGAATCATGGGTGTTCCAGAGAAGGAGGAAAAAGGAAAAGGCATTGAAAATATAGTCAATGAAATAATAGCAGAAAACTTCCCAGGTATTGGTAGAGATATGGACTTTCAGATCCAAGAGGCTCAAAGGTCCCCAAAAAGGTCCTCTTCAAGAACATTGTATTTAAACTGTCAACAGCCAAAAACAAAGAGAAAATTCTAAAAACAGCAAGAGAAAAGCATCAAGTCACCTGTAAGGAAAGCCCCATCAGGCTAACAGCAGACTTCTCAACAGAAACTGTACAGTCCAGAAGAGATTGTGATGATATATTCAAAGTACTAAAAGAAAGAAAAAACTGCCAACCAAGAATACATAACCCAGCAAGACTATCCTTCAGAAATGAAGGGGAAAAAGTGTATTTCCCAGAACAAAAGTTGTGGGAGTTCACCATAAACAAACAGCTCTACAAGAAATCCTTAAGAAAGTCCTACACCTGGAATCCAAAAAATGATAATCACCACCATGAATACACTATAAAGAACAAACACCACTGGTAGACCAGATATGCTAATGAGAAAGGAAAGAAACTATACCATACTACCTCAAAAAAAAAAAAAAAAAATGAAAACTGAAGACAAACAATAAAAGGGCAAGAAAAAAAATAAAAGATATTTAAATCAACCATAGGAAAAGCAATTAAATGATAGGAATAAGTCAGTACCTCTCAATAACAACACTAAATGTAAAAGGATTAAATTCCCCACTCAAAAGACACTGACTGATTGGACTAAAAAGCTAGTCCCAGCTATCAGCTGTCTTCAAGAGACTCATGTCACTGGTAAAGATGCACACAGACTAATAGTGAAGGGATGGAAAAAGATATACCATGCATTATGTAAACCAAAAATGAGCAGGAGTAGCTATTTTTATATTGGATAAAATAAAATTTAAACCAAAAACCATAAAAAGAGACAAAGTAGGCCATTATATAATGATAAAGGGATCTATTTAGCAAGAAGACATAACAATCATAAATATATATATGCACTCAACAATGGAGCACTCAGATATATAAAGCAAACACTATTAGACCTAAAGATAGAGATAGACCCCAATATGATAATAGTTGGGGATCTGAAAACACCTCTCTCAGCATTGGACAGATCATCTAGGCAACAAATCAAGAGAGAAACACAGGAGTTAAACTATACCTTAGACCAACTGTACTTGGCAGATATCTACAAAACATTTCATCTAACAACTAAAGAATATACATTCTTCTCAGCAGCACATGGAACATTTTCCAGGATAGACCAAATGTTAGGTCACAAATCAAGTCTCAACAATTTTTTTTTTAAATTGAAATCATTTCAAGTATCTTTTCAGACCACAATGTATTAAAACTAGGAACCAATAACAAATAAAACCCTGGAAACTATACAAACACATGGAAAATACACAACATGTTCCTGAACAATCTATGGGTCCAAGAAGAAATTACACAGGAAATCAAAAAATTTCTTGATGCTAATGAAAATAAAGACACATCATACCAAAACTTGTGTGATACAGCAAAACCAGTACTAGCAAGGAAGTTTACTGTAATAAATGCTTACATCAAAAGAAGAGAATGTTTTCAAATAAACAACCTAATGCTACACCACAAAGAACTAGAAAAATTAGAACAATCTAACCCCAAAATTAGTAGGTGGAAAGAGATAATTAAGATCAGGGCAGAAAAAAATGAAATAGAGACCCAAAAAACAATACAAAGATGAATGAAATGAAAAGTTCTTTTCTTAAGAAGATAAACAAAATAGACAAACTTATAAGCAAGGCTAACTAAAAAAAGAAGATTCATATAACAAAAATCAGAAATGAAGGAGGAGACATTACAACTGATAGTACAGAAATACTAAGAATCATCAAAGATTATTACAAACAACTATACACCAACAAATTTTAAACTTCCCAACACATACAAATTACAAAGACTGAACCAAGAAGACACAGAAAACCTGAACAGATCAATAACAAGCAACAAGATTGAAGCAGTTATAAGCAGTCTCCCAACAAAGAAAAAGCCAGGACCAGATTGCTTCACTGCTGAATTCTAGCAAACCTTTAAAGATGAATTAATTAATACCAATTCCCTTCAAACTATTCTAAAAAATTAAAACAGAAGCCATTCTCCCAAACTCATTCTATGAGGCCAGCATCACCCTGATACAGTAACACATAAAAAAATTATACACCAGGATCAAGTGGGATTCATCCCAGAGATGCAAGGATGGTTCAAAATATGCAAGTCAATAAATGTGACACTCCACGTCAACAAAATCAAGAACAAAATCTATATGATTATCTCAATAGATGCAGAAAAACCATTTGACAAAATTTGACAGCCCTTCATGATAAAGACACTTAGCAAATTAGGTATAGAAGGAAAGTATCGCAACACAGCAAAAGCTATATATGACAAACACACTGCCAATACCATCCTGAATTGGGAAAAGCTAAACACTTTTCCTTTAAGAACAGGAAGAAGACAAGGATGCCAACTATCACCACTCCTATTTGGCATAGTATTGGAAGTACTATCCAGAGCAATCAGGCAAGAGAAAGAAATAAAGGGCATCCAGATTGGAAAAGATGAAGTCAAACTGTCCTGTTTGCAGATGACATGATCCATCTGATCAAAGAGAACAAAACAAATGGATCTACTTATTTCACACATATTTATCATAATACAAATTGAGTCAATTCCATTACATCAATAGCTGTTCCTCTACATAAACTGTACACTTTTACTTTAAAAAATGATAACAGAAAATAATGTATTTAAAACTATATTTGAAATATTAAACATCTGTATTTTTATTAATAAATCTAAACTAAAGTCAATAGTTAACTTCCTCAAGTTTTCATTTTCATCAAGGTTAAAATGCTATAGTTAAGGAATAGCTGCCCTCTATCTAAATGAATCACTAGATGCTAAAACACTTTTGCTCATCTGTAAACATGTAAATGCTTTAAAGTTTATATTACTCCTAAGCAATTGCATTATATTATCTAAACTTGTAACAACATCTTTTATAGTCTTGGTGATTAAAAATAGTCATATTTCACTGTAGTTAAATATGCCTTTGTTTCTAATTTTCAAACAAAAGAAAACAAAATTTCAATAAAAATGTGTCTCAGAGGAACACAATTGCAGACTGTATACCATTTGCTTGTGATTCTGTTCTCTCTCCCTCCTTCCCCCACCAGAAGTGCTGATCACTCTAAGTATTCCCTGGAGATTCTACAGTGTGCCATCTGCTGTATATCTGCCATGTTGCAGCTTGAAATTCTTGATGCCAGATTTAACCTATCAAATTACACAAAAGTCTGTGAGTTGCATTACAACTGAAACATTAATGCTGGAGTTATGAAGAAAATTGAAAGTTAGACATGCATAACAAAAGCACATTAGTGAATATTTGATTAATTATTGAATATGATTATAACACAAATAGCAGATTCCCACAGCAGTTAGGTACAATGAGGGTGGCATTTATTGTTAATATTGTGGGTTGTAGTTTGGTTTTTTATAAGTAATCAAATAATACTCATGACTAGCAGATAATAGAAGTACACATACCAGAAAAGAAATCTCTGATTAATAGGCATAAACTTGCTCACCTTGATCCCACTGCATTTTTATTTTGACATCAAATAAATATCCGAAGATACACTGACAGCATAGAAGTAGCCAAAATATTTCTGCAAGTTTCATAGGTATAGAGATACAGAGGAAAATCGGGTGGTAGGGAATAGAGTTGACGGACAAGGAGCCACTCAGAGTATGAACAACATTTCACATACGTAAGAAAATATCCATATGTAATGAAAGAAATGTATAAGAAAATGTACTGTGAATGTAAAATAAATAATATCTACAAAGACCTTTGTCTGCCCCTTCTTAATTGCACATACCTTCCCTGCACTACCTCTACACAAGTGATCTCATCCTGAATGTTGTGTTTAGCATCTTCTTACTTTTTCTTATTTTTTCTTATGGTTTTACTATATACATATTTATTAACAATATATTATTTAAGTTTGCATATTTTTGAATTCTATATTCTGTATGAGTTTACCTGTGACTTTATTTTTGTGTACAAAATATTCTTTGTGGGACATGAAGATAGAGTAACACAAATCATTCTATTAGATAAATATACCATATTTATCTAATAGAGTAATTGGTATAAACACATTGGGAAGCCTTGAAATTATCTAGTAGTTCTGAACATGCCTTGTAATTCCATCTGGAATATACCAGGTTTTCATAAAGAGATTAAGCACCTTGCCCAAAATCACACAAACCTATTAAGTGCAAGAGCTGAAATTAAAATCTGAACCATCTGTTCTAGAACCTGTATCTTGTGATCACTAGGCTAGATTGCCTCTGCAGTATAAGTAATAACCTTAAGTAATATAAGTAATACTTTATAAAAGGAAGATAATAGTTCAATGTGGAGTGGACTCTATGTAAAATGAACTCTGGTTATCATTCTTGATCAACCTGATAAAATCTACAGTGTCCTTCCAAAACTAAGACATGTTTAACTTTAAAACATATTTTTTAAACTCAGGACACGTATTATTCAATTTCATATCCTTCACATTCATGCCTTCTAAAGGAATGAACCAATAATTTAACAACTAAGAACCAGCTGGAAACGGGTATTTCTATGCTAGATTTTTGCTTTTCAAATTAACACTTCGAATAGGTTGTATAACATATTGAAATTCCTATAGCTTAGGTAATATGCTCTGGGAATTACTTCAAAGGATTACTTATCTTTTCTTACCCTACTTCTCAGCCTCTTTACTCAAGTTGACCTCCTTGAAGCAATGTTTTCTCTTGGCTTCTTAACAGACCCTACACTCTTAGTGTTCTTCTTATCTCACTGGACACTCTTTTTCTTGATAATCTGATCATTAAAATAGGAACATCCTACCCTGGTTTTAAATTCAAATTCTCTCTTTCATAGCTTTAAACAGAATCTATATGATCATAAATAACCTATATTTCTAGCCCTGATCTTCCTAGCCCTCAGTGGATGTATCAATTCGAATTTTTACTTGACACATACACATGCTTGTTTAAATAAGCATCTCAACTTGCACCTGGCCAAAACAGTACTCTTGTTTCCTTCTGCCTCACACAGTTTACTCCTCTCCTAGTCTTCCTAGGCTCAGAAAATGGTAATAATATCTTCCCGTTACTCACACCACAACTTCCAGAGTCTTCCTTGCTTTCTCTCTTTCTGTCACCACTCTATTCCAACTCACCAGCAAGTTCTGTTGATATTACTTCCAAAACACACCACACGTCTCTTCCCTTCTCTCTGTCTCAACTGCTACCACCGTGGTCTGTCACCATGATTTCTCACCTGGAAAAATTTTCTTATATATTTACTGTAAACAGAAAATTAAATTAACACGTAGTACTTCTTTTGCCAAGGAATGTCATGTCAAGTGTCCTGGCATAATTGAGAAAGCCCAGAAAAGCATAAATGACAACAATACTTGTACTTTTAGTTTCAGCTGATGCAGTTTTTATTAACAATTATTAATTTTGAATTACTACTCAATGAATCCAACACTTTATGCTATTAAAGATCATTTACTGTTATATTGCCGAGTGTTGAAGAAATTTCAAATTTTTCAATCTTGCTTGACACAGTCAGTAATTATTACACAAATAAGATTATTGCAGTAGCTCATAGTTATGGGTGCTTACCCCACACTCCCACTGTAATAGCTATTATATACATTTTATTGTTTAATTATCCAAATAACCCTATGAGGTTATTAGTATTACATATGATAAAATAGAGACTCAAAAATCTTAATCAACTTGTAATAGCTATTAAGTAGCGGAAGTGAGATTCACATCTAGATCTCTATGGTTCTAAACACCCGTGATCTTTACCACTCTAATACACTTCCTCCATTAAGACTTTGCAAATGAAATGGGCTGGAGTTAGGGAAAAGCTTTTTCTCTACCTTCTATAATCTCTCCCAGAGGACTGTTGAAAATTAGTGTTATTTACCTAATAAAAGTCATGGAATATACTTCTCTCTCCTCCTTATCTATTTTTCAAACGAAGTTTTATAGCTTCATAAAGAGCCAGGACTTATGTAGGCTGAATACTCTTATTAAGAAATCTATCAGTCTTCAGTGAATTTAAGATATGCCATTATCTAAACCAGAGGTTTCTTAAGGAAGTATACAATGGGATCCATTAGTGTGTATGAAAACAGGGTTCCATTGTTGATTTTTTTACTTACGCTATTCTAAAACTGAGGAGAAAATAAGCTGTAATAACAATTTGTAAGAATTGACAATAGTACCATTAGTCTTTATGACCAATTGTCATAGTTCATTTACAGGTATCACAAGGCAAAATCAAAAATTCCATAAATGAAAGCACTAACAGTACTGCTATCAGTTGTATGATGACATTCTATGCATTGCCATCTTGTGTATAATTTGATGAATTTTGATAAACATGTAAACCTGTGCAATAACACATCAATCCAGATGTAAAAAATTTACCTTAGAAATTCATTTACTAGATATAGAGTTATTCTGAAAGATGAAAAGTTGTGCCACACAGTACCTGTTGCACTTAGACAGAAGGTGCATTTTGTCTAAGGTTTTTGGGTATGCCCCATGTAACTTCCCAACCAAACAATTAAAATTTTAAAAGCTTAAAGCAGTTGTCCCTCAGTTGTTTCAAGTTAGAGAAGGGCTTATCTTGAATATATTTGTGGGTGTGTTTTTTGTTTAATGGAGTAAATCCCAAATAAGACTCAAAGTAAACTCCCCCCAAAACTTCAGAGTTATATATTCACAGAAAACTATTCAACTGCAAACATGTGCTAACTTGACTTAGTGAGTATAACCAAGAACACAGAAGGCAGAACTAAAGGTCATGGAGAATTATTTCCAGGCTTTGAATCCTAATCAAGAAACTACCAACCTGTGCACTAGTTGACAGGTTAAAATGTAAAATTGTACTTGAGTTGCTGTAGTTAAGCCTCATCTACAACTGAACATGCTTTGTATAATAAGATTCTGTGCTTTGAGCTGATGATGTAATGCAGTGATACCTTGGATAGCCTTGGGAGGAGGAGACTGTACTTTACACATGGGAGGAATGCACCACTGGGGGCCTGAGAGCTGACTGTGGGAGTCAGCAGCCACTATAGACCGCAATGTTCCCCACTTCCTGGTATACGTGCCCTTTATAGTGCCTTTCCCTGCTGAATCAAGTTTGATCTTTGTGACCAATAAATTTCATAGAAGTAATGGTACATATCTTCTGAGACTCAGTTATAAAAGACATTCCACATTTTGTCTTGTTCTCTCTCTCTTGAATTGTGGGGAAAGCCAGCTTCTATGTTGCCCAGTAAAAGGCCCATATGGTGAGGAACTGAGGACTCTGGCCACCAGCACTGAAAAACTGAGTCCTTCTGCCACCGGCAAGTGAATGAGCTAGGAAGTAGATCCCAAAGCCTATTCAAGCATTCATATGACTGCAGCGATGCTGACACCGTGAGCGCAACCGCCTGAGAGGCCTTCAGCCATAACCAATAGGTAAACTATGAGATAACAAATATTTATTGTTTTAGTCCACTAAATTTGGGAGATAATTTGCTATGCAGTAATACATAAATTTATCACAATTTTATGTCCTTCAATATTGCTAAATTCACTTGTTAATCCCACCATGTTCATTATTAACTTTTTAGTAGATTCATTAAGGTTATCTATATAAACAACCATGTCATCTGCTGACAGAGGTAGTTTTAACTTTTCTTTCCATTATTTATGACCTTATGCTTTTTCTTGCCTTATTTCTAGCTAGTAACTCCAGCACAATGTTCAGTGAAAGTGGTGAGAATGGACATTCTTGCCTTGCTAATAATATTAGGAGGAAATTTCAGTTTTACACCATTAAGTATGTATATTAGCTGCACAAGTTCCAAGGTACTACTGATGTATTGAGTTTTTATTTTTCTAACCATAAATTTATTTTCAATTTTTTCAAGTATGTTTCCTCCATCTATTAATATAATCATATGCTTTTTTCTATTTAAGTCATTAATATGGTAAATTACATGGTTTTTGAATGCTAAAAAATATCTTATACTCCTTCAATAAAACCAAATAGGTCATTAGTTATATATGAATATTGCTGGACTTTATTTACTAACTTTTAAAATACCTTTGCATCTATATTTATAAGAAAACTATTTTGTAATTTCCTTTTTCTTGTAAGGATTTTGCCAAATTTTTGTAATAAGTTTATATTGGCCACATAGAATAAGTTGAGAAGCACAGTGAGTTCTGGTGCATTTCTTTACTTTGTGACTCTCCACTGTTGCTTTTTTCTTCTATAATTATCCATTGCTGGAGTCCTATTCTAGAGACTTTTCTTTTGCTCTTGAAAAGTGCTGATGGGAAAATGTCAGTTAGCTATAAAATCCTTATTATAGCTCTTGGAATCATTTCATTGAAATGTGTTAAAAGAAAATCCCTTTAAAAATTCCCACCAAACAATGATGGATGGTGAAGTTCAAAACACTCTATATTTTTGTAATATAATTTTGAATCATACTTAAAATCAAAAACAAAAATTTCACATTGAAAATACATCCTTAAAAGTTTTACATTATCATTCTTTTTAGAGAAAATGAAATTAAAGTTTAAACTGGTAGATAGTTGAGAAAAGAAAAAGAAACACAGGTTAAAGCTCATTCCAAATATTCCACAACCCAAATATTTGAATCAACTACATGGGCCTGCAAATTATTTTGATTCTAAAATAATAAATAGTTTACGTGTTTTCAGTAATCTGGCTATTTTGTTAGAATAGATTCACCTCATTATATCAACATATTTATGTTTGTTTAACATTTATCTGACTTTACAAAAAGTTTCATGACTCAGGAAATTTGCTAGGTACAGTCCCAGGAATTATTTGTTAAATATAAATTTAAAAGGCATGGGTCAGTGGAGGTGAGGGAATTACAAACAACATTGGGTGAACATTATTATTAGTTGTCATCTTTCTAGAAACTATACCTCTCGTCCGTATGTGAGATTTCTTCCCAGTAGCCTTCTTCATCAGTTACCATACAGTAAAAACAAATTTTATAAGAAATAACAAAGAGAGAATAGAGAAAACTAAAAGGAAACATTAAAGCAGAACCTGTCTCTATAAGTATTAAACATTTTTTTAAATTTTGCAGAATAATAAAATTAAGTGAAAAAAATTGAGAGAAAGAAAAAATTTACATAGGTCTCCTCCCTTGCTTTAGTCACTTCTTTTATCACTAATACTAAAGAATAAAGTGACAGTAATAGAATGAATACGGGCTCAAAGTCAGTCATTTTTTTAATAAATGAGTTGATGTTTGGGGTTGCTGGAAATATGCACATGCACTTTAATAAAAACAACTGGTCTTTAATGAAGGATGACAAAACTAGGATTGTGATATTCTATTCAGATTATTCAGACTTGACTCACTTCAAAATTAAAATCTAAGATGTCAACAGAGCACCATTAGGAAATGGTAAGCTTAGCCAAACAAATAAAAAGTAATAAAGGCTTTATACCAACAGTTTATATTAAGAGAACTATTAGATTTACTTATTTGTGGTTTTATAATGATTTATATGTATTCTTTTCCTATAAAACTGCAATTTTCTGTGAAAACAAAATTCTTAATGTTTGAAAATAATGAGTACATATGGAAAAAAACTAGCTTCAAGCTCCCAGGCCTTTCTTCTAATCTTGAAGATTTAAGAGACAATTTAAAAAATAGTTAATGAACACTCCATAGAAAGATTCAAAAAGCATCAGGGAATTATCTCTATCACTCACAGTCTTTAGCATACATAAGGGTCTGGATTAGATTAAATCTAGTAATTTTTGTGACGTATCTCTATTCTCACATTCTGAGAAAAAGCCTATTTTATACTACTTTTAAAGAGGGAGAAACTTGCTACATACTTATTTGATCTTAATTCTATCAGGCATTCGAGTTTATCATTTTTATTCCATTAACAATTGTTTTAATGGCAGGCTGGAAACTGAATGAAATATTTTTTCTTTATTTATTAATACGCATTTATTAAGCAGCAAATATATTCTGGGTTGAGTAGACACAACAAAGGACAAGATCACAAAATCATTCTCTTCATGCATCTTAGAGTATCATTGGAAAAGGGAAGACTCATAACTACAATGAGGACGCATAAATGTTCTCATGCTAGAGGAAATGTAGGCTGCTATAGAACCTACACAGGAACTTTTCAGAGCAATTAGAAGACATTCAAGGATTTGCAAGACAGTGACTTATCACATTCATTTTAGTCTGACTACAATGAGGAAATTGGTTTGTTGTGTGGGAAAACTGTAAGTAGGAATACCAATTATAAAATTATTGAAGTAAACTGGACAATCACTGATGTAGGAGCAGTTGGACCAAAAAATATAGGCAGATTTGAAAAGTATTTAGGAGTGAAAATATCCCAAGTAGAAGGCTTCAGGGATGTTTATATAAGTCTATAACACAATGTCGTAATCCAGTAATTCTTTTTCAGGATACATGGAAGAATCCCTTGAAAGTCCTTCAACATTCACATGCTTGGGCCCAACACAGGGCTTACTGAAGCAGAATCTTCAGAGCAGTACCCCAGCCATGATTCATCTTTAATACTGGTTCCTACTCCAGGTGATTCAGATACTATTAAATTTACTTTCACTGTTAAATTCACTTTCAAATTTATATTTTACTGAATGTCTACGTCATATGTATATAGATTAGCATAGCTAATACGATCCCCAAAGCTGGATTAGTTTAGTATTATTTATGTTGTTATGGTGACAGCACAATATGGATGAATTACTAATTGCCAGAATGAGTCACGCGATGAAATTTTTTTCTGTTAAAACCAAAGTAGGTGGAATAATGAATAATGAGATTCCAGTTAGTGACACAGTAACTAAAAGTAAGAAAATTTGGAATGAGCTAAGGGGATTTAATATTTTAATAGCGCTTAAGGTAGTTAGCCAATAATGAAAATTGTAAACAAGGGCCAGCCCCATGGCTCACTCGGGAGAGTGCGGTGCTGGTGGCACAGAGGCTGAGGGTTCGGATCCTATATAGGGATGGCCAGTGCGCCCACTGGCTGAGCGTGGTGCGGACCACACCGTGCCGAGGGTTGAAATCCCCTTACCGGTCAAAAAATAAAAAAATTGTAAACAACTTTTGTACACATGATGCCTTGCCAAAAATGTTAGCAAGAAGTAAATTTTAAGGGTAGCATTAAAATATGAAGGTACTTCAAAAAGTTCATGAAAAAGACTTGTATTATCTTTTAATTCTATTTTTCCACAAACTATTTAAGTACCCTTATATTACAAGTAGACTTTAACATTAATGCTTATATTCATTAAAACAGTACAGGCAATATTGACTATATAAACAAGTTTATTTGAAAGGTAGAGTATTTTAAATGCCATGTAGAGATTTCCAAGGAAATTGTTCTTAATGCTCCATTTTGGATTAGTTCTGCAAACTTTAGAAAAGTAATCTATTAAACTATCTAGACATCCTTCTACCCAGCTAGTTGTTACCCACAATCCAAAGGCAATCTTGAATAGATTTGGCCAAAAATTTCCTGTGACCTTACTATTACTACCTCTGAATGTTTTCAAATGGTATACGTAGAAGATGTCCCCTCAAAATAACAAAGGATAATATGATATACTCACAAGAAAAATGTACCTTTATTTACAAAAGTGTAAAAATGTCACAAATGCATTACATTCTACTAAGTGATAGATTTCAAAAAGATCAATGAGAAAGAATATACAAAAGTAATACTTTATCAAGATGTGTAATTAAATTTTTTTTCTGTTTGTTTTGGTTGATTTTACACCCATACCAATACTTTATTGTATAATGTACTCATAAATCAGTTTATAATGACAAAATTTTAAGAAGGATGTTAAAATGAGGTGGAGGTATGGATTGATAAAACATGAACAGATATCTTTGTAATAAAATACTATTAAAGCAAAAATTACTAAAAAGAATAACAAAATATCTGTTTCCTTTCCTTTTTAATTAAACTCATGTGAAAAAGGGATACAAATCTCAGATAAGAGTACATTCTAGTGTGACATATTAAAATTAAGCATTTATTTTAGCTTAACGATCAGATAACAGGGATCTCCTGCAGTCAAAAAATAATCTGTGTACAAAAACTGGAGTACTATGCACGTAAAAATAAGTTCATAAAGTAGGAATGAACTCTTTTTTGTATTAAAAGGATATCATTAACCTAAGATGAATAGTTGGTATTAAACTCAAATTTTGTAATAAAATGTGAATTGCAATTTCAAACTTTATGGTTTACAGAAGATTTCAATAGACAATTTTCTTTAATGGCATCTATTATGAATATCTTATTACTAGAACAGTTGTCTATGCTAATGTTATAATATTGCTTTTCTTTGTTGACGATAAAGACCCCCTGCTCTCTTAATAGGCTAAACAAAAATATGTAATTATTGCTTACTATACCTCAGCTTTAAAAATCAATTCTCTTCACTTTCTTCAAATATTCTTTCAAGAAGAAAAACAGATGGAAATATAAAAATTTCAATATATTTTGAATATTGACTATATAGTGAATATCACTGAATATTTTTAATTTATAAAATTAAGTATCCTAAGAAAGCCTCTCAACACCTCCCATCAATTATTCCTAATTCCCTTTTACTTTTATTGATATGTTATTAAAATCCAGACCAAAGAGCAAGACAGCTGAACAATTGAATGTTATAAACTTTGAGATTAATGTCTTTTAATATAACAGCTGCTATTAAGTTTGCCTTGTTCAAAGAGGTTCAGACTGCATGTTAAGCCAAAGGTTGGGGAGATTCTAACTTATCTATTTGTGTGCAGGAAAATATTTATGTTGTCAGCATACGTGTAGCGGTGTGCTGATAAATATTTAACAAGCTTGCCAAAAATAAAAAGCCTATTTTGCAGTGTTTGCCAATTTCTGTTGTATAAATACTCCTATATGGCTGATTTTGAGCCACCAAAATGAAAGAAATGAATCTACAATGGATATGCACAGTAGCTATTATGTAGTACTTCTGCCATATAAATCCGATAGATGTCTAATAGTAAAATAAACAGGAAATGAGTTGAGTACTGATTACCCTGTTAAAAATATAATATGTTTAATTATAAGTTTATATAATTTATTTTTATGCTTTTGCTTAACTGCCAGCTCACATAATTCCTGAAGTTCTGATAGTGATCAGGTATAAGCATACCATTCTGGCAGATGACTTCATAGATTCAAGACACAAAGGCCATCCCAGTAGTATAAACTGGCATGGGATATAGAGATGATCGCTTCCAGATTTCGTTTATAACAGCTGTTGAGAACACATGACAGGATGTCTCCAACAGCCTATGGCAATCATTTCTCTTAATTTGCCTTCTTCCTTCCTGATTTCAATTTCGTACTCTTGTGGCAGCTACTAGTACTATTATCAAAGTGTTAAAAAAGCAAATATTAGCAATCATCATTATAAGGTAGCCATAATACTATTTATTCTAAATAGCAATGTTTTTGTTCTCACACTATTTATAAATATATCAATAAAGAGAAATCAAGTGAAAGATAATGGACAGTCACTGATTTTGGAGTCATAAATCTCAGGCTGTTGTCCTGAAATAACACTCACTAGATGGACGCCATTTAAAATTTTTGACCCTCACTTGACGTATCTACAAAGAAATATTAGTGTGTATACTTTTTATGGAAATTCCCCAAAGAAAACAGTTGTTGTAATTATAAAAATCAAGCCGTAATATACTCAAACCCTAAAGGATGACTGATTCCTGGGCATAAAGGTGAACAAATCCCATTATGCATTTTTCTGACTAGCTCACTATTTGCTGTGGGAGAGCAACTGTATTCACTGGGCAAAATCATTCAGACCTTCAGACTGATTTTTACTGGATTTATTATTACTAGAACCTGAATGGCTAAATAAACTACTTTTATGATATCATATAAATAAAGCCCCAGTATCATTAAAGTGAGTACATTTAATAGGTCTCCCAATAGCTTTATAACATATAAACATAGCCTAATAGCTGATACCCATTTCTCCTTACCTGACACACATGGGGAGGCTTGGCATTGATTTATTCTTTTTTAATTCTTTCACAGAATCTTAGAATTTTAGAGCTGAAGAGTACCTTATAAACCCTAACTCCAAACCCTTCATTTGACATAAGAGAAAAGCTAAGCTCCAAGAGGATACCTGACCCCTGCCCAATGTCATGCAGTTAACTACTGACAGAGCAGTGTCTAACCAGGTATACAGACTTCATTGTCTACCAGCACTGGAAGTCATTAATCTTAAAGTAAAGCATTACCTCTTGAAGAACTCTCTTCATCTTTAGTAATAATGTCTTCACTGCTGTGCAGTCCTGCAACATCAGTCTGAATGGCAGAGAATCTATGCCTCCATTTTCTTCCACACCTTGCAGGGGCCAATCTGTAGATGGGCTGCTGGGCATTCGACTGATATGGGAACACCTGGCTTCCTGATCAATGTCTTTTGTTAATTTCAGGGAAAGATTCCTAACAAGAAAAAAAAAAAAAAAAAAGTCAACATAAGTTACAATGCAGCATGCTTAGAGCAGTATTTCCCAAGCTGTTGACCCATGTTACCAGTACGCTAGAAAAAATTTGTGAACCTCATTGTTTCTTCATATTATTGTTTGAAAATTCTCAGACCTTCTGCAGAAAATATGAAATGGGTTAATTTTATATTTAGTGGTAAGAGTCAAGACAATTACTGTTTTAGAATATATTTTCCCAATTAGTATTTCGTTTATACATGATAGTCATTTAACTCTTTTAAAAATGTTGACAGTCGGGTTTCAAGATGGCGGCGGCTGCGGCGGCTGGCGCGGAGTAGCTGAGGTGGAAAAGGTGGCCACTGGGCCTCAGGCAGCCGGGAAACTTGTGGACCTTCCTCTGGCCATCTCTTAAGGGAGGACTGCTGCTGCTGGCCGGTCGTGGGGGCTCAACGCCACTTTGCCCCCGGCAGGAGAGGCTGCCTCATTTACAGGCAACAGCTTTGAAGTGTGGAGCAGGAAAAGAACTGATTCTTAGCTGCAAAAGCGAGTCTTGAAACAGGGAACACGGCGCCAGGGCTGCTGTGGATGCAGCCAGGATCCCGGAGGCTGGGGCCGCACTGAAGGCGGCCAGCTGCCCTACTCAGGATTCGAGGTTTCAGGCCGGCATTAAAGAAGATTCCTGGGAGCGCCCGAGCGGCGCCGCGACTGAACAGCCCGAGGCGGCAGCGCCGAGAACACGGAAGGCAACAAAACAGAGACAGAGCGAGCGCCCGACCTGGCACAGCACTGTGAGTGATCCCTGGCACAGCTCTGTTCGGGGGGTGGATGCCCACGCGGCTCCCGCCTGCACCACCAGGCCACTCACTGCGCCGGTGCTGCCTCCATTTTCCCAGGTGCGGGCAGCTCCGCCCTGCTCGGCCATCACTGAGCCCATTTGCTTGGCCTGGCGCGGGGCTTTCCGGACCCTGCGGGCCGGCCTCCTCTCCCACTCCCTCCGCGGTTCTCTGGCGGGGCTGGGGGTGTGGGGCGTCCCGACCAGTGTTGGGAGGGCTAGGAAGCACGGGCGGGCCGACTGTCACTCCACCACACCCTGGACTCCAGCCCCGGTAAACTTCCTGTTACTGGGAGGCAGATACCATCTCTGCGACCACCAGTTTGGAAAAAAGCCTAACGAATTTCTGGTTGGGAATAGTGTGGTAGGAGAGTTCCCAGGTCCGCTTGAACCTGCCGGAGAGCAGGCTGCAGGCGGGCACTAGACTCGGTTTATACAGGGGGGATACAAAGGTGAACAAGACCCGAGAAAGATCTACACAGTGCTACAAAGGCACCCAGACAGACCGGTCGTCTGTGCCTAGCAGAAACCTGGTAGACTTCCTGGGCGAGGCGGTGCTGAGCAGGGTCTTGAAGGCCCAGCTGATAGACGAGGGGTGCAGAAGACACGCCCCAGCCCAGCACAGTGTGCACAGAGTGGGGAGACGTGCGGCCAGGGAGGCGGAGACTCGACAGAAACCACACACCCGGTGGGGTCGCCACTGCACGATCTAACAGCCTGGGCCAGAGCACACGGAACGGGGACAAGTCCTGTACAGAAAGTGAAAGCTCAACAGAGATCACACACCCTGTGGTACGTGATCCACCAGCCCAGCAGAGTACAAGCTGACCAGAAAGGTGGATCCCCGGAGAAGCCCAAGACCCAAGGCAACCACACACACAAGACACTAGAGGCCAACTGAGCAGTCACGGCGGGAGCCATACCAAATTGGCAACCACAGCAACATCCTAGTTAGTCATTAGTCTCAAACCGGTGGACTGTGAAACCCCCTGCCACAATGAATAAACACCAAAAAAAAGACACCAGAAATACAAAAAATCAAGAAAGTACACCACCAAAAGTTAATAAATCTCATACTCTAGATCCTATAGAACAAGAAGCCCTTGAAATAACTGACAAGGAATTTCGAGTGATAATTCTAAGGAAACTGAACGAGATACAAGAAAACTCAGCTAGACATCATGATGAAATGAGGAAAAGTATACAGGATCTGAAAGAGGAAATATACAAGGAAATCAATGTCCTGAAAAAAAATGTAGCAGAACTTGCTGAACTGAAGAAGTTATTCAGCGAAATAAAAAACACAACGGAGAGTTTAACCAGCAGGCTTGTCGAAGTTGAAGAGAGAACCTCTGAACTTGAAGATGGGCTGTTTGAAATAACACAAGCAGACAAAAAGAAAGAAAAAAGAATCAAGGACATGGAAGAAAATCTGAGAGAGATATCAGACAACCTCAAGCGCTCAAATATCCGAGTCATGGGTATTCCAGAAGGGGAGGAAAATGGAGATTCCATTGAAAACATATTCAACAAAATAGTGGCAGAAAACTTCCCAGGTATAGGAAAAATCACAGATCTTCAGATCCAGGAAGCTCAACGATCTCCAAACGTATTCAACCCAAAAAGGCCTTCTCCAAGACATGTCATAGTCAAATTGGCAAAACTCAGAGACAAAGAGAGAATCTTAAAAGCTGCAAGAGAGAAGCATCAAATCACCTATAAGGGAGCCCCAATCAGGTTAACATCAGACTTTTCATCACAAACCCTAAAAGCTAGAAAGGAATGGGATGATATTCTCAAAATACTAAAAGACAAAGATTGCCAGCCAAGAATACTCTACCCTGCAAGGCTATCCTTCCGAAATGAGGGGCAAATAGTATATTTCTCAGACAAACAAAAACTGCGGGAGTTCACTACCACAAGACCACCCTTACAAGAAATCCTCAAGGGAGTACTGGGTTTGGTTCCTGAAAAATAACTACCACTGCCATAAAAACCTAAGAAAAATCTAAACCCGCTAGTACAATAAAAATGGCATTCATGAAGAGAAAACAAGCTAACAAAAACACTATCTACAACCTAAGGAACCAACAAACAAAGAAACCAAACAGTAAATCAGAAAGCAAGGAACAAAAGACACCTAAGACAACCAAACAACCAATAAAATGCTAGGAATAAATCAACACCTTTCAATAACAACTCTTAATGTTAAAGGCTTAAATTCCCCAATTAAAAGACACAGACTGGCTGACTGGATCAAAAAGCAGGACCCAACTATATGCTGCCTACAAGAGACCCACCTCACCCATAAAGATTCACACAGACTAAGAGTGAAAGGATGGAAAAAGATTTACCATGCAAACAGAAAAGAAAAACGAGCTGGAGTGGCTATTCTTATATCTGACAAAATAGACTTTAAACTAAAAACCATAAAAAGAGACAATGAGGGACACTACTTAATGATAAAAGGACTGATCCATCAAGAAGACATAACAATCATAAATATGTACGCACCCAATGTTGGAGCAGCCAGATTTATAAAACGAACTCTATTAGACCTAAAGAAGGAAATAGACACTAATACCATAATAGCAGGGGACCTGAACACTCCACTGTCAATATTAGACAGATCATCTAGGCAAAGAATCAGTAGAGAAACACAATATCTAAACAAGACTCTAGACCAATTGGAATTGGCAGATATCTACAGAACATTCCACCCAACAACCTCAGAATATTCATTCTTCTCAGCAGCACATGGATCATTCTCCAGGATAGATCACATATTAGGTCACAAATCAAGCCTCAATAAATTCAAAAAAATTGCAATTATCCCATGTATCTTCTCAGACCACAATGGATTAAAACTAGAAATTAATAACAAACAAAACTCTGGAAACTATACAAACACATGGAAATTAAACAGCATTCTACTTAATGACATATGGGTCCAAGAAGAAATCAAGCAGGAAATCAAAAAGTTTATTGAAACTAATGAAAACAATGATACATCATACCAAAACCTGTGGGATACTGCAAAAGCAGTATTGAGGGGAAAATTTATTGCATTAAATGCTCACTTCAGAAGAATGGAAAGATGGCAAGTGAACAACCTAACACTTCACCTTAAAGAACTAGAAAAACAAGAACAATCCAATCCTAAAGTTAGCAGACGGAAAGAAATCATTAAGATCAGAGCAGAACTGAATGAAATTGAAAACCAAAAAACAATTCAAAAGATCAACGAATCAAAAAGTTGGTTTTTTGAAAAGATAAATAAAATTGACAAACCATTAGCATGGCTAACAAAAAAAAGAAGAGAGAAGACTCAAATAACAAAAATTAGAAATGAAAAAGGCAATATTACAACTGATTCATCTGAAATACAAGGAATCATTCGAGACTACTATAAACAACTATACGCCAACAAATTTGAAAATCTGGAGGAAATGGATAAATTTCTGGACACACACAAGCTCCCAAAACTGAACCGTGAAGACGTAGAAAATTTGAACAGACCAATAACAATAAAGGAGATTGAAGCTGTTATCAGAAGGCTCCCAACAAAGAAAAGCCCAGGACCAGATGGATTCACAGCAGAATTTTACCAAACATTCAAAGAGGAATTGACACCGATTCTTTACAAACTATTCCAAAAGATTGAAACGGACGCAAATCTCCCAAACTCATTCTATGAAGCAAACATCATCCTGATACCAAAACCAGGTAAAGATATAACCAAAAAAGAAAACTACAGGCCGATATCCTTGATGAATATAGATGCAAAAATCCTCACTAAAATACTAGCAAACAGAATACAGCAACACATACGAAAAATTATTCATCACGATCAAGTGGGATTCATCCCAGGGATGCAAGGTTGGTTCAACATACGCAAATCAATAAATGTGATACACCATATTAATAAACTCAAACACAAGGACCATATGATCATCTCTATAGATGCTGAAAAAGCATTTGATAAAGTTCAGCACTCATTCATGACAAAGACCCTCTATAAGTTAGGTATAGAGGGAAAGTATCTCAACATAATTAAAGCCATTTATGACAAACCCACTGCCAATATCATCCTGAATGGGGAAAAGCTGAAAGCTTTTCCTTTAAGAACAGGCACTAGACAAGGATGCCCACTCTCACCACTCCTATTCAACATAGTGTTGGAAGTACTAGCCAGAGCAATCAGAGAAGAGAAGGAAATAAAGGGCATCCAGATTTGAAAAGATGAAGTCAAACTGTCCCTGTTTGCAGATGACATGATCCTATATATCGAACAGCCTAAAACCTCTACAAAAAAACTGTTGGAATTGATAAACGATTTCAGCACAGTAGCTGGATACAAAATCAACACACAAAAATCAGTAGCATTTCTTTTCTCCAGTAGTGAACATGCAGAAGGAGAAATCAAGAAATCCTGCCCATTTACAATAGCCACCAAAAAAATAAAATACTTAGGAATTGAGTTAACCAAGGAGGTGAAAAATCTCTATAATGAGAACTACAAACCACTGCTGAGAGAAATTAGAGAGGATACAAGAAGATGGAAAGATATTCCATGCTCTTGGATTGGAAGAATCAACATAGTGAAAATGTCCATACTACCCAAAGTGATATACAAATTCAATGCAATCCCCATCAAAATTCCAAAGACATTTTTCTCAGAAATGGAAAAAACTATTCAGACATTTATATGGAACAATAAAAGACCACGAATAGCCAAAGCAATGCTCAGCAAAAAAAATAAAGCTGGAGGCATAACACTACCTGACTTTAAGCTATACTACAAAGCTATAATAACCAAAACAGTATGGTACTGGCATAAAAACAGACACACTGATCAATGGAATAGAATAGAGAATCCAGAAATCAACCCACACACTTACTGCCATCTGATCTTTGACAAAGGCACCAAGCCTATTCACTGGGGAAGGGATTGCCTCTTCAGCAAGTGGTGCTGGGATAACTGGATATCGATATGCAGGAGAATGAAACTAGATCCATACCTCTCACCGTATACTAAAATCAACTCAAAATGGATTAAGGATTTAAATATACACCCTGAGACAATAAAACTTCTTAAAGAAAACATAGGGGAAACACTTCAGGAAATAGGACTGGGCACAGACTTCATGAATACGACCCCAAAAGCACGGGCAGCCAAAGGAAAAATAAACAAATGGGATTATATCAAACTAAAAAGCTTCTGCACAGCAAAAGAAACAATTAAAAGAGTTAAAAGACAACCAACAGAGTGGGAGAAAATATTTGCAAAATATACATCTGACAAAGGATTAATATCCAGAATATATAAGGAACTCAAACAACTTTACAAGAAGAAAACAAGCAACCCAATTAAAAAATGGGCAAAAGAGCTAAGTAGGCATTTCTCTAAGGAAGATATCCAAATGGCCAACAGACATATGAAAAAATGCTCAACATCACTCAGCATCCGGGAAATGCAAATCAAAACCACATTGAGATACCATCTAACCCCAGTTAGGATGGCTAAAATCCAAAAGACTATGAACGATAAATGCTGGCGAGGCTGCGGAGAAAAAGGAACTCTCATACATTGTTGGTGGGACTGCAAAATGGTGCAGCCTCTATGGAAAATGGTATGGAGGTTCCTTAAACAATTGCAAATAGATCTACCATACGACCCAGCCATCCCACTGTTGGGAATATACCCAGAGGAATGGAAATCATCAAGTCGAAGGTATACCTGTTCCCCAATGTTCATCGCAGCACTCTTTACAATAGCCAAGAGTTGGAACCAGCCCAAATGCCCATCATCAGATGAGTGGATACGGAAAATGTGGTACATCTACACAATGGAATACTACTCAGCTATAAAAACGAATGAAATACTGCCATTTGCAACAACATGGATGGACCTTGAGAGAATTATATTAAGTGAAACAAGTCAGGCACAGAAAGAGAAATACCACATGTTCTCACTTATTGGAGGGAGCTAAAAATTAATATATAAATTCACACACACACATACACACACACACACACAAACCGGGGGCGGGGGGGAAGAAGATATAACAACCACAATTATTTGAAGTTGATACAACAAACAAACAGAAAGGACATTGTTGGGGGGGAGGGGGGGAGGGAGAAGGGAGGGAGGTTTTGGTGATGGGGAGCATTAATCAGCTACAATGTATATCGACAAAATAAAATTTAAAAAAAAAATATTGCTAAACTCTAAAAAAATAAAAAATAAAAAAAAATAAAAAAAATAAAAATAGAAAAAAAAAAAATGTTGACAGTCATCAAAAATCACTGAAAAACAAATTTCATACCTAGAGTTTTTGATAATATTCTTAAGAATTCACTGGGAAACAAATATTGAGAAGCAAAATATTAAGAGAAAATAAATTTGGTAATTATTATTTTAAATCACTAAAGCAATCAATGACCATTTTAGTGATTAAAAAAGGCAGCATATATATGATTTTATGTTTTAAAAAAAGTAAAATAAGCGGAAGATGCATAACTTCGTTATGTAATTAGGGAAGCAGAATATGCCACCAAAATATGCCACATTGGCATAAGGGTCATTTCAAGCTAAAGGCAATTGAGAAAAAGAGACAAGAAGAGCTTTCTGCTGTCCCCTATTTGCCTAAAAGCAGACATAAATGTACAAAGGTGTTCCTCCTCCCTTCTCCATCTGGAAGGACAGAAGTTAATTACTGGAGACAACTCTAGACCCTTCTCCAGACCCTTATCAGCCAGGAGATGGCACCCAAGGAATCTATATAACAACTTTACTAACTAGCCCTTATCTTCCATTAGTTCCCCCATATATTTACCTTCCTATAATTTGCCAGCCTAGAAACTCAAAGTCTTTATCCTTTGTCTTCTCACTCCTCTAAAAATGTATTATTGTTTTTGTTCAGATACTACAGGAGCCCAAGTTCTAACCACCTCTTTGAGTTATTCATCACTGAGTGCTTCCATGTGTATGTATGATGCACGTGGTTATAAAACTCTGTTTGTTTTTCTCTTATTAATCTGCCTTTTGTCAGTCTAATTTATAAGCCCAGCCTAAGATGAGCCTAAGATGGGTAAAGGAAAAGGAAATTTTTTCTTTACTTACACATGCTTATCAAATAATGGTTAATTTTTTTAGGATAGTAATGTGCACAAAAACACGTTTGCATTCATTTTGATTTAGTTGAAAATTAATTGTCATCTCAAAATAATGCATTTGAGAATCACTTAACATGGCTTATATTGAAGATATATAAAAGAAAGATTATTAAGATTGATAATTTTGTAATGGTTCAAATCTGGTAGATCTAAACATAGTATATAAAAAAGTACTATGACAATTATCTCCTTTTAATGTTTGTCTAATTTTTTTTCACTTATCAAAACCAAAGGACCTATACAATAATTATAATTAATGTAAAAACATAAGCTCAGAATACTTATGAAAAAATAGCTTAGGGCTTTTGCTCAACCTCAATACTATATGTATAGACTTCAAAAAGTTCATGGAAAAACAGAGTTAAAAGATAATACAAATTTTTCCATAAAAATTTTTAAGTACCCTCATATATACTATTTTCTGAATTATATGACAAGATCCCTTAGGAACCTAAATTGAGAAAAAACAAAGAGATGTCCTGGCACTTGCCAACAAGATCAGGCATAAATGTAAATAAGAAAATATATTATCAATTAATTTTATTCACATCTGACTATTCACAAATGGTATAATTTAATTTATAAATTATTAATTAGCAAAGAAAACACACTTTAACATCATACTCAATTGTTTACTTGTCTTCACAGGTATATTTATTTATCACAATTGTCCTTTGAAGTGAGAAGATTACTACCCTTATGTTATATTTATTACATCTATAATAAAATAATATATAAATAATCATAGCTAACATTTTTTGAGGGCTGACTGTGGGCCAAGTACTGTGCTAACGATTTCATGTGTGTTAACTCATTAAAACCTTGACTAAGTCCAGGAGGTAAATGTAATGAGTGTCTTCATTTTATATATGAGAAAACTGATGCACAGAGGCACTTTTCTCAGAGTTAAAAAACTAGTAAGAAGTGGACCTGGGATGAACTAACCCAAGCACTTTTACAATGTAAGATTTTTTTCCCTACTAACCACATAATATGCATGCATATAATAATAGTTATAGTACTTATTGTACCTCAGGCAGTCTCGTAAAGACTTTATATATGTTAAACCATTTAACCCTCACAGCAGCTCTTTTAGGTAGGTACTATTATAATCTCCATTTCACAGTTGAAGGATTTGAGTCTTACATAATAACTCGCCAGTGGTCACACAGCTAAGACAGACATTGCTGAGATGTGAATATTGGCAATGCACTTTAACTCTAAAACAATACATAACACTGCATCTCACATGGAAAACAAGCAAGCAAATGATCAAAACAACATAATTATGCAAAAAATAATTAATATTTTCACTTTAAAATGTATTTTTTATCTCACAGCATTGATTCATTTTAATTATATTATACACAACTTGCAGTGAACTTATACAATCATCCTTAAAGGTTTCTATTTTGTGTTCATGACTTTTATAGATGTTTTCTCTAAGACCAATAAAAATAATATGTAGTATAAACATTAGAAGTTACAGGAAGTATACAATAAAATACACTGTTCTAGTTATAACAGAATTTTCAAAGATTTATTAGATTTAAGTTGTGAATGAGCCTGGTGTTTGGCAAATATTAGGCCAAATCAATAAATAACTGTTTAGTTGAAAATTAATAAATGAGTACAATAATGAGAGAATGAATAAAACACAATTCTTTGTAATAATGTATGTATACAACTCTCATTTGTACAGAGAAATTTTTCTATTCGGTGAATTGCTGTATACTGCAGGGCTGCCACCCATGGTTTTGTTTCCCAGTACTCTTACAATAAAATAAACAAACATTTCTATAATTCCTGTTAGTTAGCTTGCTGATTCTTAGAAACTATTTGTGCAATCACGGATCTAAACATCTGTGAGGACTGATAGAACTTTCAGGAACCATACTATTGTAAAGTTCTAAGACCATATTTTAAGGAATTTACTGAGGCTCTGGAGATTATAATTTAACATCTACAAAACTAGGGATCTTTGCCATTTTCAAATAGTTAAAATGGGCCATAGACAGAAATGCAGTTAGAAGATAAAACTAGCCTTTTTTTTTTTGATGACTGGCTGGTCCAGGGATCCAAAGTCTTGACCTTGGTGTTATAAAACTGTGCTCTAACCAACTGAGCTAACCAGCTAGTCCCCTGCCTTTTGTTTTATACTTCAATAGTTTGGATCTATTCTTAATTCCAAAAGGAGAGAATGATGGAATTTTTTCACAATTATTGAAAGCATTCATATTGTGTCCAGCAGAGCAACAGTGGCTGAAGTTTCAGAAATTAATAGGATTCTGTCACTGACCTCAAGAGGCTCACCACAATATTAACTTCTTAGTCACCAATACCAAAAATAATAACTAATATTCTTTAACATTTGAAAAACAACCCAATTTATCTTGAAATATTTTACTTTCACATGGAAAAACAGATCTGCTACAAGTCGATAGTAATCAAAACCATTCTTAATTAAGTGAAGGAAGCTAATGAAATGACTGTTAAACAGGGCTGCTACTCAGCTGCAAAGTCTGGCATAGCCATCTTGTTTTACGTTTATGGCCACTATCCTGATTCATTGGTGCCTATGGTTTACAATTGTTCAATACTTTGAATGTTTTTAATAAGAGACTATTTGGGGATCCAAAATAACCAAATGTCTCTACATAAATTCACCTAAAAAAAAAACCTCTGTTGAAGAGAAAGGAGAGAAATCTCTAATATGAAGCCATAGTTTCCTCTAGTGCAAACAACCCATAATAGTTACGGTGAAGGTAGAACAAAGTTCAGGTCCTCTTCTGTTCTTGCATTAGTAAGCTTCACTAGATAATACAATTCATGGACTTTGGGATATACAGTTCTCTGCCAACTCTGAATTATTATAGTTTCAGGAAACTGAACAAATATGCTTTATATCAAAAAAGATAGTATAATATGAAGCTGGGTATAGTGTTTCATTATTCACCATAACTACTGCAAACAAAAACCAAAGACAATGTAATCTCCACTGAGCACATTTATATACAGTTCACTCTCTCTGTGTCAACCCGTGAATCTTCAGTAGAATTGCTATTATTTACACATGCCTGGTTGCTTATGAATGCAGACCAAATCTTTATAATTTAAAATTTAGTAACATTTAAATAAAGTTGAATTGAGACTTACAGACCTTTCTCAGTCTGTAAGCACCAAAGTAATAAAGGTTTTGAATAAGATTAAAAACAAACCTCATAAATATTATACTAAATGTGTTCTTGGAAGATTAGAGGATTTGAGAGTTTCAAGTGGTACGTAAAATATTTAATTTACACTACTATGGTGAATTGACTTTGTACTGTTGTTACTGGGATCCTTTGTGTGAAAGGAATTTTCTACCAAGCTAGTTCAAAGTTCGGCTGTAATTCTATTTTCAGTACGACAGACAAATTTAATGGGAAAATATATATTGACATAAACTATAGAGTGATCAAAGGATTTTTTCTTACCAGATAGAGGAAATAAAAGAGCATTTTATTGATATTTCTCATTTAGTTATAACTAGTAGTATCATTTTGATAGTGAGAAATTTTCTTCACACCCACATGTATTCTTGAAATCATTTGAAGACTTCCCAATATAATGGCCAAAATGACTAACAAAATACAAGATCATGTCAGTTGCACAGTGTTGATCCTCTTAGCTGCCATATGAACCCTTCCTTATTTAGTACACTGACAAACTGACACCTTTCATTACAGGGAATGTCTACAGCCAAAAGGCATCTCAATGACTTACACTTTATAACACTTTATAATGTGACTGTCATTTCTGAACCAAGTTTCCAAGGAGTGGAAAAGCAAAAATAACCTGTATTTGTCCAGCATCATAAATAAGTATATGCACATGGCTGCCTTCTAAAGCTGCATTAGGTAGATTTGCAGCAAATAATGTTAAAAACCTTAATTTGAGAAACCTTACTGTTATTTAAGTCTCATTTCAAAAAGGTCCAGGCTATTTATGATGAGTTGAATCTTAACTTAAATAATTCTAAGACAGGCCCAATGATATAAATCTATATTAATGAACTGGCATGCCAGAACCCAACAAAAACTAAGAAACTACATACAAAAGAACAAAAAAGGCTACTAATGGTGAATAAGCTCCATATTGTTTTCCATATTTCTTCTCAAAATATGTTGTTTGTCTGAAAGTGTCATTTTAGGAAAAGACTTGTATCTCAAATTGTTTTATAATTGGATATTCCATCATATTTCTGAAAGGAATGAAACCAGCATCTCCCTCTATAATAGTATAATGGTTATAGGAATTTAACACTTAAATTTAGATAAGAATTTTTACATGTGAAAAGTTATTTTATTACTCCTTGTGATACAGGGAAAGGCAAGACAGAATTCAAATATCTTAACATAGTAGACAAGGTCCTTCATGACCTAGAAATCCTCTGTGCCACCAAATCTCATCTCATAACACCTGCCTCCTTGCTCTTTAAATCCCAAACACATTGGTCTTCATTTAGTCCCTGAAATGTGCCAAGGCCCATCCTGCCTCAGGGGTTCTTCTATCTGCATGAAAAAGTGTCTTTTACTCACCTTCAGATCTCACCTTAAATTACAGCACTTCTCCAGAGAAACCTTTGCATCTGGTACTCCACCCTTCAAAAATACACAGGTTCCTCTTTTCTATGATAAGCCTACCTTTGTAGTACTTAACACAGATGCAGTTAAAAAGCTAATTTGCAGAGACCTCTGGGAACACAATGGACTGAGCTGATCCTTACTCCACATCATGTTTCAAATACAGAGAAATACTTGATAAGTTCTAATCACATTTATTTTTAAACATCTTCCAGTGCAAGAGGGAAAGAGAGATGAATTTCCAGGTGCCAAAAAAGGGAAATAAAAACAGCAATAATTGTACAAATCACCATTGTGGTAGTTTCAGGGTGTTAATCTTGGATGAAGACTGTAAAAACAGAGGCTGCAGTTTTTATGCCTATGCAGATATAGAAGAGTACCTGCCACTAGCAAGGTTCATAGCAGTGCTAAGAGATGTAAAAATTGAAAATTTTATAAAAGCCTCAAAAAGTCAATCTGATTTGCCTGTAAATTAGCTGCATGCTAGAATAACACTATTCTTTCTCTAAAGAAAGACTATAAAGTAGACTCTCAAAAATATGTCATCTATACTGTCTGGCAAATATTCAAATTAGTAGACTTGCAAAGAAGCAGAAAATCAATTTATAGACACTATGAGATCAATCATACATTGAAATTAGCAGACAAGAATTTTAAGCATCTATTATAAATATGTTCAAAGTCTTAAAAGAAAAAATAGTCATAATAAATAAACAGATGGTAAGTCTCAGCAGAGAAATGGACACTATAGAAAAGAACCAAATGGAAACTCTAGAACAAATTGATACCATTTCTGAAAGGAATACTTATTATGATAATTATTGTTGGCTGCCTGCTCACTCTTCATTCGCATCCCTTTCTGTTTTTTTTAAAAAAAACAAAACAAAATTCCCTGATTTGTTCAAATGCTGGTTCTCCTTTGGCTCAGAGAAATAAGAGGAATTCTGGTGGGTTCTTCAGAGAAATGTTGCATCTCTGCTAAAAAGAGACACAGTAAAGTGACACCTGTTTTCCTTTGGATGTTGTTTTGTCTTGATGGATAGCTTGAGACTGTTGCTATATCCAACAAATATGAAGAGGGTCAGCTGTGAGAAAACTGAAAAGCAAAAAAATTTGGTAGACCTCCCTCATTGTTGATGTCAATGTTTCTCTGAATCAAACAACTTTGAAGATTCCCTACCCTGGGCTTCTTCTTAAACAAGATAATATATGATTTTTTTTTACTATTTAATAAACTTTAAGTTAGGTTTTTCTCTTACTTGAAGGTGAAAGCATTCTAACTAGTAAAACTACTAAAGGACATATTCCAATAAGAACATGAAATCTAGAAATAAGAATGGGAAAACATTACTGTGTATTTGTTTCTATATTTGAGACTAGCATGGTTCAAGGAACAGTACTTGAATTTCTTGTTCATTAACATATCCACAAGACCTTGTGCAATTCTACGCAATACTGATATCAATATACTAATTAGTGCAGAAAAAACATTTTAGTCCATGTAGATTAACATCCTCATTTAATATAGAAAGAAGCTCAAGACTACATTAATTTTCTAAGTGTCACATATATAGAAAGTATAGAATTATAGTCTAGTACTCTTTTCTCCATATTGCATTGTTTCTTAATAGGGTTAAAATTTTAAATGTACTTTTGTTTACTTATTCTATTTTCACAGTAGCTGGAATAGTGAAATATTATTAAGCTACAGTCTTATAGAATTAGATTAAATAATAAGGACTCACTATTTTATAAAACTTGTTATAGTTTCCTTTTCCAAAATTTTAGAGAAAGTAGATATTATATGAGTGCAAATCTGCTCATACAAACTTTGAAAGTTTTTGTTTAATATTAAAAAGGCTGGTTTTTGCTTTTTTAATAACTTTTTTATTTTTTAATTTATCAGTATACAATGTAGTTGATTTTCATATCCCTTTACCAATTCCTCCTTTTCCCCCATCTTTTCCCCTCCCCCTCATCAATATCATATCTGTTCACTTAACAAGTTCAAAGAATTATTTTGATTGTTATGTCTTTTTTTTCTCTCCCTGTTTATTTGTTTGTATATTTATTTATTTATTTTTATTAGCTCCCTGCATATAAGTGAGAGCATGTGGTATTTCTCTTTCTGTGCCTGGCTTATTTCACTTAATATAATTTTCTCTAAGTTCATCCACATTGCTGCAAATGGCAGAATTTCATCCTTTTTTACAGCAGAGTAGTATTCCATTGTATAGACATACCACATTTTCCTTATCCATTATCTGATGATATAGGCATTTAGGCTAACTCTTGGCTACTGCAAATAGCACTGCAATAAACATGGGAGTACAGGTCTTAGACATGATGATTTCCATTCCTTTCAGTATATACCCAGCAGTGGGATAGCTATGTCATATGGTAGATCTACCTGTAATTGTTTGAGGAACCTCCATACCATTTTCCATAAAGGCTACAACATTTTGCAGTCCCACCAAAAGTGTAAGAAGATTCCCTAGAAAAGGCTGATTTGATTGTCTATGTTCAGTACCTTTGTTCTGTACCATTAATGTCACAAGCATTTCCCTCTACTATCCTAAACTTTTGTCTTCACACATGATTTGAGATCTAGTTTAAAGAGCATTTAACTTATGAAAATAATCATAATTAAAGAATGCAGAGATGGAAGTACAATAAGGTTGAGTAAAGAATAACTCAAATGATTGTTTTTTAAAAAATCCATACACATAAAGACACACACCAAATCTATTTGTGCACAGGCATGCATTTTTCACTTTGTAATTAATCATTTAATTGTAGATATTGTATGCTTTTCTGTTTGTTTGCTTTGGTTCCTGCCTAGCACAGATATCCAGACCCTTAGACCCTGTTGTTATCTGCACCACACTCTAACCAACTGAACCAACCAGCCTGCCCCTGGTTTTGCATGCTTTTAATTATACTACAATCGAATTAACAATACAATTGGGTTTCTTTCCTAGAATACTACAACCAATAGAAGTTTGAGAGAACAAAGTCCAAGATATTTCATATAGATGGAAATAAACCAAATTCTTATTTATTACCCCATGATATTATAGGAATGGTTCTCTACTTAGAAAATCTCACAGACTGGTTGGTCTTCCTGTGTCTAATAGGTATCAATCAAATACAAAAAGACTAAAATTCCTCCTCTCTAATCTTGCAGGCAATTATCACATAAATAACATAAATTCTCTGATGTGTTAGGAGACTTTTATTTTCAACATTTTCCAAACGGCACATTTCTCTTTTGCGAGGATTAAGAATAAGTCCTCACCCTTTCACCTCTCTATGGACTAGTGATATTATTTGGGAAATTTTAAACTATACAAAGAAAAAGTAAATTAGTGTTGAACAAAGTCTGATCTCTGAGGAATAATGATCTCAAAGTCACAAACTCCAGCTTTAATATGGTTTGCCTATTATGAACTTCTTTTCAACAACAAGAGTTTTATAATTGAGTGTAATAGAATCAATAAGATCACAATTATCATTTATGGTGAAAGAAATTATATTTTTGAAAATAAATTTATTTTCAACGCTATGTGTGACTTGCCTTCTTCCCTTCAGTATCAGAATAATAAGCCACAAAAATAAGTGTCCTGCTTAGTTCACATCTATATCATGTAAAAAATTTAATTAATCTTTCAGAACCAAACTATGACCATAAAATTCATCCTATTTCATTATCACATAAAATAGTTAGAACCTAGTGTTATCGTTTTAAGAGCCTGTATGTAAAATTCTCCTTTTATGGCCATTTAAAGAGTGCACATAATGAGATTTTAGATATAATTTACAAGACAATGTATAAAAAACATGTTACTGTATGTATATTTGCTTCAGATAATTTGCACTATACCAGAACTTCTTTAAAAAACAAAACAAAACTACGGAATATCTTAAATTTGTTTCGACATATCTCAGTAAACTTTACAAAATGCAGTGTTTCACAATATAAGCAGCTGCAGTCAATAACAATATATAAAAATAGACTATACTTGCAGTTGTCTCAAAATGAAATTCTGATATACTATATGCCATTAATGATATGCTTAAATTATATAATCTACAGGCAACTAGTTTGTTTTAGGAGACAGTCTTACGCCCTTCACCTTTAATATTCAGGATTTGGCAATCTAAATGCAATAAGTGTTAGTCACCAAATATAATCTAGCAAGTAATGTTTCCAAAAAGAAATTAATTCTTGTCTGTAACTTGGCATAAAGAGAATACCTAAAAAACTTTCAATACTTTTCAAAGCTAAAAGAGTTGGAGATTATGAGTTTGAGTAAATCTTTAGAGCTACAGAACTTATCAATTTGAGAAAGATTAATAAAACCTACATCACCCTTACCAACCAAATCACATATGTCCCATTCTTGATGTGCGTAGCAAAAGGAATTGGGATTGTTTATATTCCATTTCTACCGAAAAGAATTTTCTTTATTGTACAAAATCAGGGATTCCCAAATGCCTTGACAGACCTACTCACACACACACACACAAATCATCTAGGTTACTTTTAAATATATGAATCCCAGGACTCCATCTCCACCTTACTGTGTCCTAACTTTGTCTTTCTTTGTCATGCATTTAGCCTTAGCAAGACAGCAGAATAGGTCAGACATATTTTCTCATGCTTACTGGCCATATTTTTTCCCAGAATATATATGAGTTTATGATATAGTGTGAAATCTAGGTGGCCAATTTATATTCATGCTTTAAGACTAGACTAATGCACCCCCTTCCCCTTCCAAGAAATTCTCACCAAACCTTCCTACTATCTCAGGCTATACTAGCTGCCTCTTCTCACTGGTCTAGTAACACTCTAAGCACGCCTCTGTTATTGTACTCGCCACATTCCAATTGATCGCCTTCATATGACTGTGGACTCTTTGAAGGTGGAAAGCCCTCTTTTGGTGATGTTTGCGTTTCCTAGCTCCCAGCAGTCTTTCAATAGCTATTTGTTGAGTGAATTAATATATGGCAATTTCACATATAATAAACACATGTGTTAAAAATTCTGTTATTAGTCCTAAGTAACAGGTTTAGACACCACAATTTCCCACATACACTTTTTAGATTTATCTTTGTAGACTTAACAAAGGTGAAGCTATCCAAGACAGTAAAAATATTCTGGGTCAGTAAATTAAGGCTAAATAATGAAAAAAGAGATTATCAACAAATAGAATGAAAACAGTGGCAATGACAGAAATAATAATAATATTAATGATAACAATAAAGAAAACTAGGATGGATTATGAGTATAGATATCAAGTAGTTTCACAAGGGGAAAGCAGTCATAAGAATTTTCATGGGCTCTGGGTTTAAATCCACCTCATCCTGAAGAGGAAAGTTCTTGTTCTCAGGGAGAACTATTTTATGTAAAACAAAGTTGTAGTGGAGATTCAACTGTTCGAGTGAGGATAACCTTTCTTGTTTAATATAGAAAAGATTGTGTAATTTCCCACTTATTTTGAATATCTTTCTTACAAAATAAAAAGCACATAATTATGCTCAAGGCAATAAGCTTTGCCAAAGACCTAAATGTACAAATTGAGTAGCTTTTGAAATCAGTTGTACTGAAAGAGTTACAACCTTGTGCTTGAAGTAAGATTAGGAAAAATTAAAAAGCAGCTGAAAGTTAATGAATTGGTACTCAATAAATATTTTCTGTAAGTATCAGTCCTAATTACATCCTAAATTATATCACTTTTTAAGATGTTTTAATAATCTTAATACAATGAACAACAATTCAGTTTATCAAACCTCCAAATAAATGTCTTTTACTTTGGATTATAAGCTGTATGTAGTCCAGGCTATTGATGGCCAATTCAAATTGCAGCCAGAGTGCATAGTAAATAGAGCATAGCTAGCCCCACAAACCCAATCCTATGGGATATGAACAAAAGGTGTGGATTTGTAAACTAAAAAATATAATTCCTTTTTTAAAATAACAATATATTAATCAGATAGATTTTTGGAATATTTTTAAGTTTTGGGAGTTCATAGTATAGTATTAGCATCATTAGTATAATAGCTCTAAGATCCTGATAAAGAGTCCTGCTAATTCTGTTTAGCTCTCTATTTCCTAAACTTTTTTGGACATTCATTATTCATTCTTTCAATAAGAATTTGAGCACTCATAATACCTATCAATGCCCTAAGAAACTAGATTTGAGAAATATTACCATAAGTATTTTCAAGGAAGATGTTTGGATAGTTCATTACAAAATTGCCTCAGAAAAGGTGCTGTATTTCAAATTTCAATGCTAAGTATTACAGTAAAAAATATGATAGTGAAAACACACTATCAACATGTAGAACCATTAGATAGTGCTAATGCTAAAAATATAGTTATTCTGTAAACAATGACAAAGTTAGTCATCAATGGACATGAAAGACAAAGGGCGCCTATCTTCTTTCTCTCTGAAATCGAATGTCCATCCTTTTCTCTGAAATAAAGAAACCACTGGTTTTGGAACAAATAACAGGCCAGATTATTTGTGTAAATGAAAAGTATATAACATGATTTATAAATAATTATACATCACAGAACTTTCAAAGTATAAATATATGTTACGAGGAACAAACAAAAAATCCTTGAGGCTAGTAAGAGAATCTAAGTGTAGACCTTGAAAGGGGTGACATGAAAACAGAGTGTCACAGCTGAACTGATTTAAAAGATTCAGTTTAAAGCAGCCGAATTATCTTACCATTATTCATCAGTATGGCACCAACATAGGTGAATACTACAATCATACATATAAACATGATATGTGGCTATAAATCACAAGGTTGGATAAGTTAGAAGCTGCAAAATATTTTAGGTTTCTATTCAATATTTTCCTAACTCCTGTCTTGAGCACACAGACACTTAGATGGTTGGACTCTATCTTTGGCTTCAATATATTCCCCTATGAATGTTATCTCAGTTTCTTTCTTTCTATGCTGAAGTGTACTTGACATTTAAAACCAGATAACAGTGGTTGCTGGTGGCATAAGGATGGTTTCTCTCATACACAAGCAGCAGAAACACAGATTGGTATCAATGTTCAATTGTCTTTGAAACAGAGATGTGGATGAAAAAAAAAAAAAAATACTCAGCCCTTTTCTTAACACGACCAAAGAAGAGCTGATAAAATAAAACTTCCATATTGTTCTTTCCTCTTAGAGACAACTACCCACTTAGAAAGGATAAAAGGAAAAAAAATTCCTCAAAAAGAAATCAATTTCCACTCCTAAAACAAGTCTTCCCCAAATGACAATATTAGATTGTTTTATATCTACTTTGAAATGTCTAAAAAGAGTAAATTGTGTTATTTATCAGTGCTAATTACATCTTAAATTATGTCACCTTTTTAATTTACTTATAATTGTACATATTTGTGGGGTACAAAGTGTTGTCTCAATACATCCATCTATTATACAATGATTCATTTAAAAAATAGACAGTACATCCATCACCTAAACATTTGTGGTGCTTACACTCAAGATCCTCTTTTCTAGCTGATTACAATATTATTAGCTACAATGAGCCTAGAACATCAAAACTTATTTATGTCACCTCAAGATATTTTAATAGTCAATTATGATATTAGTAAGTTATATATTGATTAGAACATATAATTTCACATCAGAGTAATAATTTCTATGATTTTTTTACTTCTTTTCCATCTAAAACATTTTTTCTTTTATCCTGCAATAGCTTATTGGAATAGTCTATTATATTGGGAAATATAATGAAATCTATTTTATTTTTTAAAAAGTCTAGAATCATTGAAGTTAAGATTTTTATTATATTTAAACTTCAGTGTCTATGACCCAATGGAGGTGTTACTGGAGCACTGTTAAATAAACTATTCATGTTCTTAGAGGTGACTTCTTAGAATCTGGTCATTAGCAGTGTAAGAAAGAGTCTTATTTTTTTTTCTTTTTATGTAAACATGTTGTTTTCTTCCTGCACATGAAGAAATTCTCCACCTTTCTTTGCTAATGGTGGCTCTGTCTTCCTTTGAGAAAGTTCCTCCTCTTCTCCATGATTGCATCCCTTGATGGGATTGCTGAACAAGACCCTTTGTTGCCCTGTGTGGTCATGTACTCGGGCTTGGCCTACAGATTTTGGTTCCCAGAAATGTTAATCTTGAGCAACACAGGACAAGGATAGAAAACCACAGTAGCTGACTTATTCTAATGGTGGAGCCTTAAAGAACTCATCCATTTATTCCTGCTACTCAGGCCTGGATTCACAGACTTGTGACCTGTCACACAGGGTCCCACACTAATGTTCTGCTGTCACCATCTTGACTTTTTTAATAATTTCTGAACAAGGGGCTTTGCATTTTCATTTTGCACTGAGCCTTGCAATTATATAGCTGGCTCTGCTTTGATCTTAGTTCTTTGAGATCACCATGTTTCTGCCCCACTGGAGCCCTGTTTGGCTTTATTCTTTCTTTCTATGAGCTACTACACTTCCTTCCAATAAACCTTTTTTTTTTTCCTCCTTTTCATGAAATGAGCAAAAGTAGGTTTCTGGGACTTGAATCAAAGAACTCTATGTTATAATTTTGGGGAGGAAGGCCTGAATCTGAAGTATAAAATGTAATATAAGGTTTTTCCAGTGTCCTCATACCCTTTGCTTTATTACTGTCATGCCTCTTTCTGTTATCTCAAGGTTTGCTTTATAGTATTATTGCTCCTTGGATATTCAGAATTTATTATCGGGATGCTGTATTTCATTTTACTCTTTCTAAGTCAGAAGACAATTACTTTTTGTAACTCCTTTGTCAAAACATACCAATGCTTTGTCCTGGCCCTCTGACCCCTCTCAGGTCATTAATCCAGCTAATGTGCTGGTACCTGATAAGGTACAACATTTTTATTGTAACAGATTATTTCTTATCCAGAAGGAATGACTCCACACACAAACATTTAGGGCACGGTGTCTGCTCAAAACATACATTTGGTGGCATTTGGTTTCTTTAATCCTACTAAATAGAAAGCCATATACACTGTGTACAGGTTTCTTACACATTTAAAAGGAAAAAAACATAAGCTGTTCTAAGACTGACCTCTTTTTGCCAGTGAGGATAAAGTTGCTTGGAGGTCAGCACAGGAAAATTATATGAGCTTTGCTTCAATGTGAAATTACTCTGTTTAAAATGGAGTCACACGCATCATAAATCTTGCAAGTTCTATGTTATACTGCCAAAGTTTCTTTTCATCAGTAGCTTCAATAAATTCACTTTAACTCATTTTCTCTCTTTGTTCATTAGGAAGGCAAAAATTGATGGTTGTTTTTTGTGATTATCTTGTCTTTTAAATTATGGGCTATCCCCTATTCTTCAAGTATGCTGGACTACTAAATTATCAACAGGAATTTTAAGATATGTCTTCCACCATTAAAAAAAATAATAATCTATTTGGTATTCTATCTTTTTTGCCCCCCCTAGATTCTCTTTATAAGATTCTCTTTAAGTCAAATTGTACTTTGAGAGAAACAAAAATTTGATGTGGGACTAAATATTTTACTTTTTGGTTTAATGGTTTTTAAAGATTTAAAGCATTTTATTTGTAAATAAGCTCAGTAATTTAAAATTGTACTTTTCTTGAGATAGCAATAGAAATATTTGCTATTGGCTTATCTATAGCTATCACTTAAAAGAAAATAAAAGAAAAAAGAAAAAAAAGGAAAGGAAATGAAAGACGTATTGAGACATTTACTGAGAAGTATGAAAAGTCAGGAAAAACGTGAACATTTAATACCTGTAGGAAAGTTTCTATAATAAATGTACTAATTATATTTAAGATGTCAAGTGTCTCTTCCCCTTAGGGAAGACTCCTTTTTATATTACGAGTGTGGTTTTATTTTGTGTATCAAATGAGTAAGCTGTATATATTATTTTAAATTTATACATATATATGTAGTAAATTGCCAGGAAATAATAGTTTTCTTCATATGAAATGGTATTATAAAAATATTCCTGTGATGCTTTGTTTAGTAATGAATGCCACAAAAATAGAATATGCTAAACAAATAAGAAGTGAACTTACATTGTAGAAAAGGTCTGTCCTTGGTTTTTAAACACCACCAGCCTAGGCATTGGTGAATGGATATCTTCTACTCTTGGGATCATTTTGTTCTCTCTGTGCAACAAAATTTGAATAAATCCCACTGATCTTATAGGGATGTTAGGTATCAAAGGCGTAAAGCACTGTGCCTTTGACTTCTGGTTCACATGCTAAAAATGGATCTACTGAATTTACATCTTAGCACCCACATATCATAAGAAAGAAACTAGAATGAAACGTTAGCTGCCAAAATAGTCTAATTATTAAAGACAACTAAGCTTCTTTTTCTCTGTAATTTTGTCAGTACTGACTGCCTTTTTTGTTTATTGGAAATATTAACTGATGCCATTTTTTTTGAGATTCATTTTTCCTTTCTCATTATTGCAATGAGAAACCAGTCTACCAATTGTGCTATATATCTAGTGCTATTTGTGCAATGCATATTAGTAAATTTGATATTATTTGCCTGCATCTTATAGGTGGGTACCTTTTTTATCAACAAATGTCATGTTCACAATGATTTTAACAGATAAAATTTACTGTTGTATCACTTAGAATAAATATTGGTTCAACTTCTAGGTATTGTCATAGTTTTAGAAGCTAATCAGTCAAGTGGCATAATAAGTACAGTAAAATTTATCTGTTCTAGCAACTGAAATATATTAATAAACTCACTGTTAAGATGTCAGGCCTAGAAATCAAAAACCATTTAAAATATTTATATCATAATAAATGTATTTATTTATCTATATAAGAATAAATGTGTGTAAGCAATCACTATAAAGTAGCACTGGATAGTGTTCACAAATGTTCTTCCTAAATGTTTAAGAGAAGAAGACTGAGCATGCCATCAGAAGAGCAGACGAATTTTTGACTCACACAGAATGGCAGGTTCCTTGGGATCTTTTGTAATTACAATTTCCTGAAATCACATATTTAAATAGATATTCTATACTTGTACAAGTAAATATGACTTTTTCTTCTATAAACAAAATCACACTAAGCAATATGACTCCTATGTCATTCAAGTGAGAAGTGAAATAATTTAAAACAAGAGTTGAATATTTTAAGACCAGTGACTCTAATATGCCAGTGGTTGCTAAAGCACACATCTCTTTGGGATGGATTTATCTAGATTCAGTAGCCTGATCTACTTTTATTCATAAATTTTTTTTTTTTTTTTTTTGAGTATCCACCCATACAGCATATCTCTAAAACAGCCAGGTAAGTAGCTAGCCAGCTTAGAGACAGAGATATGTAGTGCCTAATAAATACCCTAACTGGGCAACATACGTGTGCTGTAAGTCATCAGATACCATACACTGATATAATGCCCACTCTAATAGTTCTAAAATAGTTGTGTCAATTATTCTCACTGCAATTTGAGGGTTGGGGTAATGTTTTTAACTGGAATATTTTAATTCTTCTTCCAAAACATGTTTTCTTCTTTCTGTCAAAAGGTAAATTATATAGACTGCTTTTTGTGTGTGTGCTTGACATAGAGGTGCGGGTATAGTCTTTATCTGAAAGACTAGAAAATTTCACATCAGTATTTAAATACAATTGGCATACAGTTCTTTTTAATGACATGTCATAATCACCTAAATTCACTTATAAAACAAATACATTATCCCATTGATATCAACTGTAGTAAAGAGAAAAGTGAAACAATTTAAGTCTTAGTAAGCCTGGAGGAAGAGACATGATCTCTATATTACTTGATTTCTATCCTTACTGCTGTCATTATCTAATAAGGGACGCCATCGGAACAAATACCAAAGTATAACAGAATAAAGAAAATACCTCTACTATGGTCAAGAGCAGTGAACATACCAAGAAGCAGTTATTACAGACAACTACAGGAATACAGGAGTCTATTTTGGAAGCAGTAGCATTTCATGCAGGTACTGAATTTTAATATAATGCTATCAGAACAAATGTGGTGAAGTGGGGAGAGAATTCCATAGACAGAACAAAATGAACAACATCATGAGTAAGGATATATGTACAGAGATAAGGCTAGAATGGGAGCTATTTTCTTGATTATAAAATAGATCAAAGTTTCTAAACAATAAACTACATAGAATGCCCACATTAAAAACCTTTCTGCAGAAGCAGAAAGATCAAGGATATAATGAAATAAAATAAGGAAAAAAGGAAATTAGAAAGACTTAATAACAAGTGAGAACATATTTTCTAGATCATAATACTATATACGTTAGGAGTGTAATGGAAATATAGCATTTGTTTAGCTTTTAATTATAAATCTATCTCATTTTTATTCATATCATCTATTAATTATGTACATTTTAATGATAATATATATATAGTTGCTACTGCAGTAGGCAGAACTTTAAGATTCCACATCCTGGTGTACATGTTTTATATATCTCCCCCTTTCAGTATGGGTGGAAACTGTGAATATGATGGAATATCATGTGTCAGCTTGGTAATAAATTGCTTTTGAGGTAATAATAATTTAAAAAATAGCTTATCCAGGGATCTCCTCAACAGAGGATCCTTTAGAAGAAGGTAAAGCATAAAAAGAGGGGTGCTTCTTCTGTCCTTGAAATCCAAGCCTCCATGAGTTCTGCAGATACATGGAAATGAATTCTGCCAACAACCACCTGAGCTCGAATGAGGAGTCTCAGATGACACCCTTGACTTGCCAACGACATGACTGCAGCCTTGTGAGACCCTGAACAAAGATCCAGCTAATCCCTGTCCAAACTCCTTACCCACAGAAACTGTAACCCTTAATCTAAATAGCTTAGACAAAAAAGTATCTTATTTTAATATACTTACAATAATGTTACTGCCAAGAAAATATATAAATAAATAATGCTATTGTCATTCTTGTAATTCAAATTTTTCTTAATAATAACTTCTGCTTGAGAAATGAACAGTCTCCAAAATTACTGAGGAAGGTGACATTTTATTTTGAGATAGCAAGAAAATTTTAAGAATGACAAAACTGTGTCAAGAATTGCGAAGCATCCGATATTTTACCCTAATTGGGAAGCAACAAATTAATCTGTCATTTTCATGAATGCTGGCAGAAGACACAAGATTTCTGGGTCAGAGACAGAGGACTTTATTACTCATATGAATAGCAATAGCTAGAGAATCAGTATTTTCTTGAGAAGGGGCTTAAGCTTTCATTACTAAAGGCTGCTGGAAAAAAAATAAAAACCCTGGTGACGACCCCGGTGACATCCCCGGTGACATCTGCAAACACAGGAGATTTGCATTGCAGGAGGCTGACCTTAGGGAAACTAAGACTTTTACAATAGGGAGTAACCGTTCCTGTCCATTGTTTCAGAGGGAGACACTATCTCAAGTTTTCAAAGCTGTAAGCAAACCTGTTACTTGCCACTAAAAAAAAAAAAAAAAAAAAAAAAAAAAAAAAAAAAAGCATTTTGGCATTGTATCTTTTAGGGATGACTGCTATGCAAACAAGCATTCCTGAAAAGATATTCAAAAAGAAAGGCGGTCACTGTCTGCTTACAAAACCTGCAGAAATGTGAGAGACCCACGGGAAATTGTCTTTCTACAAACTTTTATGAGGTATAGTCCTTGTCACATCATCATATATTCATTCTGTGAGGAAAGAAAAGAGGATGCATCAAACTTTCCATTGTTTATGAAATTAGTATTCCTAGTGTTAAGTCTCTTGTCTTGTAAATTTGTTTCTGGTATTTTTAAATTTTGTTATTTTAAAAAAATACATTAGCCAGGGCTTCATTTCAACTATCTATCCTGCTCCAGTTAATTTTAAGATGCCTGTTTCAACATTTAGTTATCAGAGCTTTATAGTGATTAATCCCAGCTATAGATACTCTGCTGTGCCTCAGGTGCTTTGCAGTTGGTAGATTTTTCAAAGTTTGAAAATTGCATCAGTCCCTTACCACATGTTTGGAAATAAAATGTAAGCCATATGAAAATGATTCTTCATATTAGTAATGGTAAATAATGCAGTTTTGCTACTGTACACATAAAATGAAAGGACATTATTTTTTTCCAGAATAAATGTTTTTCTGCCAATAAATTTTTAAAAATCATATCACATCTGTGAGCAAAGAGTCATAATCGATTTAATGAGAAGGTATTAATATTTTTGTAGTATACACCAATGCTATAATAGCACCTGTCTGCTTTGAAAATTTAGGTTCCATTACATGTTCTCTATAGTCTTTGAAAAAGTGAATATAGCCAATAAGACATTTTCAATGTTTTCTCTACCTGTGCCTATTCTTTCATTTACCAATTATTTGTTGAGTGCCTGTGTCAGGTTTGTAGTAATTGCCCTAGACTTCAGTCTTAAATGTCTGAAAATCATCACAACAGACAAATCTGGCTCTGAGAATAAATATAGTCTATATAGTGAGACAATTACATGTAAAAATACATTATTTTGTTTAATAAAAACTGAGACATAACAAAAAAATTCCAATTTGGCTCACATTGTGATCTAATGTTTCGAGATATAACTGATTCCAAATTTTAAGTTCAACAGTCATAATATGACTATTACTTTTTTTTTACTAGTACTATACACATTCTTAAGTATGTGTTTTGTGTATAAGTACATGAAAGAGATAATACAGTGCTGAAGCACACAATCCAATGATTACAACATTGGTGGAAATGTACAGAAAAAAACATAAATACTTTAGATCTGTGCTGCCCAATAACATACCCATTAACACATGTGCCTAATTTAAATTTAAATTAATTAAAATTAAATAAAATTTAAAATTCAGCTCCTCAGCAATACTTGCCATATTTCCAGTGCTCAACAGCCAAATGTGCTTATTTTCACAGCACAGAGAGCATTTCTAGTAGCACAGAAAATTCTCTTAGGCAGCAGTGCTCCAGATAAATGCATGTAAACTGTTCTTCAAATTTTCTAAAACAATATTACATCAGGGTGCAAGTTAAGTAAATACCTGATTATTCTGAGAATATATTTTGAGAGTATATTTATGCATTTAATTTCATAAATTACATTGAGGTCATTACTATTGTTTAATTGTGTATCAGAAAACAACTTAATGTTTTAACTTTTTCAGGCTGTGGTTCACTCAATAGACTACTGAAAGGAGCCACAAAGACATATTTACTCCTTTCCCAACAATATCTTTAGTTCTATAATAAACTATATAGCTTTAAAATGAATTTCATAATTTTCACATTTTCTAATAGAAAAATGATCTAATTAAAATAGAAAATTACCAATAGACAATAAAACTAAATGATAACTAAGAAAATAAAAGGTCTGAAATTAGGAGTAGTCTGTTTATAAGAAAAATGTTTTTAAAAACTTTTAAAATCAATTTCAATTGCATATATATGTATATAGCATATAGGCTATAATATACATTTCCATATAAATGACATGTGCAAATCTATAATTTATTTTTGATGTACCATATACTTTTGGAAAATAACTTGTTGGTATTACTTATTAAAAAATAAAGAAATTTTCTTAAGTAAAAAAAATCAAATTTTCAATGTCTGCAAAATAGTTCATAAGTAAAATAAAAACTATAGTAACAACTAATAGTTCTTTAATTCCTACTGTGTGGCAGACCCTGTACTATGTGTTTGATAAATAAATATTAACAATCTATATGTACTTCTATGTACCTATGGATGATCTTAACACCACTGGAATCCTTCGATTTATTTAAAAAATAGCTATTTGACAGAAAAATCAGTAATAAAACTAAAAGCTTTTACCTGAAACAGTTGTATAAGTAATAACAGACAATATTCAAAACACATAAGACCCAGTAGAACAATTTGGAGCATAACTACATAAACAAATCTCAGTTTTGTTTTACCAAACTATCTCACTTAGATTTATTTGCTTCTTTTAAAATGAAGAAAAATAAAACTATAAGACATTCTTTACAAAATATTTAATCCATTTCCTTAATGACACAATTATAGAATCTATAATTTCAATTTTTATGTATTAGTTTATGAAATGAACATAAAACACCTAAATACTTGGTTTTTCTTTTTATATGGACAAGCCCAGAGAAACTTAAACCTGCACCTATACTTCCACTTTTTGTTTTGCGCCTGTAATTTTGCTTTTTATTTCACTTTTGTAACACTGACCACCTTTTGTATCAGCTTAGCCCCCACCATGTGGATTCCAAGAAAACAAAACATGAAATCCCAGAAGAACGAAACCTATATAATCCTTTGCAAGCCTGGAGTCAGAGCTCAGACTTTGGAGTATGAGCTCCTCTGGGCCCACTGGTGTAATAAATCTTTGAATTCTCTAACCCTCCAAGGGACACTTGGTTTCTCAGCAGTCTGTGCTGTTACATTTCTGGTTCCCTGACCAGGAAGCCAACCGGACTGGCCCCTTGAGTCACTGGTTCGAGAGGGAACCGCCCTTGGAGTGGAGGAGCCTCAGCCTTCAAAAGGGGTGGCACTGCCCGAAGGCTTTCTCGGGTCCTCCTTCACTGGGACTCCAACGACTTCGGGGTGACCAACCTCAGATGGACTCAGAGGAGGGATGACTAACTCACACCCGAGAACATAAGGATCAGGTAAAGTCCCAGGACTCAGACCCAGTTTAGTTCAGGCCTCCCTCTGGGCAGAAGGGGAGCTTGATCGCCTCCTATAGTCATCTTGAAGGAGACCACCAGTTCAGTCAGGACCTCCCAAAGTGGGGACGAATGTTTTAAAATCTGTGTGTCTGTGTGAATGAATGAATCTTTGTGGCACCAAGGTGCTACGCCATGGTGCCTAAATGGGTCATAACCTGCAGTTCCGTGGTCATGTCACACAGCACCACAGTGATTCCAGTCCCTGAGAACTGTGACCAGGCCCAGGATTTATACAGGTACACCTTAGCCTAGATGAACCTGACAGTCCCACAAGGGATGAGGCCAGGTGTAAATCTGAATGGCTCTTCCTCTCTGAGGAGGGGCACCCCACCCTTGTTTGTCCATGTCACCACTGCAGGGAGGGCGACATGGGAGGCTGATGCTGGGGACCTCTTGCTGTCCCAGGTGACATGGGAGGCACTTTTTCAAGGCCCTGGGTGAACTTTATCTTGGCACTCAATTGCAGAGACTTCTTTGCTGCCTCATCCTCCCGGAAGCAACTTGCCCCCTTTGCCTTTGGGACCCATTCAAGTTCCACAGTGTAGTCACCTTGGTGCCACAAAGATTTATTCACTCCCACAGACACACAGATTTTAAAATATTCTTCCCCACTTTGGGAGGTCCTGACTGAGCCGGCGGTCTCCTGCAAGATGACTATGGGAGGTGATCAAGCTCCCCCTCTGCCCGGAGGGAGGCCTGAACTGAACTGGGTCTGAGTCCCTGGGACTTTACCTGAGCCTGGGTCCTGACCCCCTCCCCGTAATCTTTTTACTCCTCTTTCGGACCCTCTTCTCCTCACCACCCACCTTTTCTCACTACCCCTATTCAGTTTGCCCTCTACCCCACACCAGAGACCTCAAGTCCCTGCAGGGCCTGGCTGCTTGGGTCCTTCTCTCTCCCCTCCTTGAAAGGGCCCAGTGGGAGCTCTTCACCTTCGAGGAGTGGTGTTACTTGGGCTATCGGCCACGGTGGCATGACCCACCCCCCTGGTGTTGTGATTAGAGGCACAGGCATTCCCATCTCCATGGGAGGGACCATTTCTAAACCCACTGTCTTAGAATGCATGCTCAAGAACTTCAAAAAGGGATATTCAGGGGATTATGGAGTCAAGATGACTCCTGGAATACTCCGAACACTTTGTGAACTTGAATGGTCCACCTTCAATGTGGGCTGGCTGTCAGAGGGAACCCTCTCCCTACCAACTATTGGGGCTATATTTGAGATAGTGCCAGGGGGCCCTGGCCACCCAGATCAATTTTGTTACATCAACTTCTGGCTGCAAACTGCCCAAACTATGCCCCCATGGGTCCAATTCTGCGTGTACGAGGGACAGTCCCAGAGGCACACATGCTCCAAGACCAGCGGCCTATGAAGCCTATCTTTCAGGGGGCCACGGATGACAAGTTATTACCCCAGTTATATATTCCATCTACCCCACTGGGTCCCACTGCTCATCACCATCTTCCACTGCCAGGCAGTCCACCGGTGTCGGTCCCATCACCTCCATGAACACCATTGGCTCCCCCTCCCCCAGCCAGTCCCAAGCCAGTGAGAGGACACCTCCACTCTTCACAGCAACCTCCAGCCCTCCAAATGCCCCTCTGAGAAACCCGAGGGCCACTGCAGTTCAATCCAGATGGCAGTGTTCAGCCAGGGCAACTTCTTTTCTGCTATCAACCATTCACTACCACTGACTTCTTAAACTGGAAACACCACATGCCACACAGACCCTTGTCAATCTCCTGGAATCTATCTTCGTCACCTATCAGCCTACCTGGGAAGATTACCGTGAGCTACTTCTCACCCTCTTAACAGCAGTGCATCCTGGTAGGAGCAAGGCAATGGCTCCAGGAGCAGGCACCCGCTGGCACTATGGATTCAGAGGCATGGGCTACAACCACTGCCCCAAATACTGCACCAAACTGGGACTTCAACAATGAGGAAGGAAGAAACAACCTCCAATGATACCAAGAGGGCTAAAAGCTGGTGCAATGGGGCCAAACTACATGTCTAAGACTACCCTGGTGACCCAGAAACTGGATGGGCCCCCTGCAGAATTTTATGAAAGACTGTATGAGGCCTTCTGAGTCTACATGCCCTTCAATCCCAAGATAGCCAAAAACCAGTGGATGGTCAACACATCCTTCAGGTCCCAGTCCAGTGCTGACATCTGCCGCAAGTTTCAAAAATTTGAGGGCTTCACAGGAATGAAAGCCACACAGCTGATAGAAAGGGCCAACAAAGTCTTTGTCAACAGGGATTGAGAGTCCCAGAAAGAAGCTGAAAGATGGATGAAACATAAGGTGTCCCTCCTAGCTGTGGCACTTGGGAATCCAATTCCAGTCTCAGGGCCCACCCTACTTAGAGAAATGGGGGGATGGGACAACCACCCCTCTGTCAGGATCATCTCCCTACTGCAGGGAAACAGGCCACTGGAAAAATAAGTGTCCACAAAGAAGGGGGCCTCCACCGTCATCCCATGATGGGCCAGTCCCCACGAGGGAGAGACACAACCCAGAGCCTCCCCTCCACGATCTCATCTGCCTCACTGGGACAGATTCAGACTAGGAGACACCAGGCTCCCTGCTCCTTGCCCCCTGGGAGCCTATGGTCCAAATGATGGTAGGGGGCCAACCAATGACATTCATGGTAGATACTGGCAGAGAACACTCTGTGGTCACCAGGCCTGTTGCCCCCTTCTCAGGCCAAAGAACAAACATTGTCGGCACTACTGGCACACAAGCAGAGCAACCATTCTGCAAGTCCTGGACATGCCAAGTTGGAGGACAGCTGGTTACCCATGAATTCCTGTACCTGCCAGACTGCCCAATCCCCTTATTGGGAAGAGACTTATTGAACAAACTAGGTGCCCAGATCACCTTTACCCCTGGGAAGCCCACAAATCTGTCCCTGGCCAACCAAGGAACATTAATAATGGCCACAACAGTGCCAAAGGAGAGAGAATGATGTCTCTGTACCCAAGAACAGACAAGCAAAGGGCCATCAAAGCTCCTAGAAGAATTTGCCAGACACATGGTAACTACTCATGAAAGAGTTATAGAGGCAAAGCCCCTGCCTCAAGGTTGGTTAGCAAACAAACAGAACTATGGGCACTAATCCAAGCATTTAGATACTTGAAGGGGAAATGGGTCAATATCTATACTGATTCTAAGTATGCCTTTGCCACCTTAAATGTCCATGGGGCCATATATAAGGAAAGGGGGCTGTTGCTGGCAGGGGGAAAGACGATTAAAAACAAAGAAGAGATCCTACTGCTTGAAGCAGTGTGGGACCCAACTCAAGTGGCTGTCATACACTGCAAAGGACACCAGAAAGGGACTGACAAAATCAGTAAAGGAAACAGGCAGGCAGATGAAACAGCTAGGACAGCAGCCACCCAAACAGAGCCTGCTGTGGACTTGGGTGATGCTGTCAAAATCACATTGGTACCAGAAACAATGCAACACCCAGAGTACACAAAGGAAGAAGCTCAATGGGAGCTAGCAAAGTGGGAAGAAAGACTAAGGAGGGATGGTGGAAGCTCCTAGATCAGAGACTTCTGGTTCCCCAGCAGTTGGCCTACCAGCTGGTGTCACAATATCATGAGATGACCCATTGGGGAAAAACAACTCTTGAGCAGATACTACTTTATAACCAGACTCCCTTCACTGTGTGCCTAGATCAGTTACCAATGTCCAACATGTGCCCAAAACAATGCCAGACCAAAACCCAAGATGCCTCTGAGCATATACACAACTGGGACTGCACCATTCGAGGACTTAGTAGTAGACTTCACTGAAGAAAAACAATGCAGAGGCTATAAGTACCTTCTAATTTTAATCTGCTCTTTTACCGGATGGGTCAAGACTCTGCCAACCTGTACTGAACAAGCATGGGAAGTAGCCAGGGCCCTCCTAAAGGAAGTCATACCAAGGCATGGGCTCCACTACCTATAGGGTCTGACAATGGGCCAGCCTTTGTGTCAGAAATTGTTCAGACTTTGGCCAAGATACTGGGAATCAGGTGGAAACTCCAAGCGGCATATAGGCCACAAAACTTAGGGAAAGTTGAGTGCATGAATCAGACCCTCAAGACCACTCTAGCTAAGCTATGCCAGGAAACAAAGCTGCCTTGGGTAGACATGCTACACGTAGCCTTACTCCGGGCCCAATGCACACCAGGGCCTTTGGGGTATTTTCCCTATGAAATCATGTATGGGAGGCCACCCCCAATTGTAGCCAAACTAAAGGGAAACCCCCCCCGACAGCGAGGGGAACTAGGGTTATCCCAAAAATTGCAAGCTCTAGGAAAAACTCTCCATCAGATCACAAGGGAAGTACTATGGCAGGTCTCTATCCTTTTAGGGAACTGGACATACTCCCATCAGCCTGGGGATATGGTCTGGGTCAAAGACTGGAAAAAGAGGCCTCTCCAGCTTGTCTGGACAGGCCCCCACATGGTTGTTCTAACTACTTCCATAGCTATTAAAGTTGCAGGTCTCGGGCCCTGGATCCACCACACGTGGATCAAAAAGGCAGCCACACCAGATGACACAACACCCTGGACTATGAAGACTGACCCCATGAGCCTGCTCAAGGTCTCACTCTAGAGGTGACCAAACAACAGCCCTGCCCTGGGCACTCCGGAAGCTGACCAGTCAATGGATAGCTGAAGCTTGAGGATGTCCAATGAGGGGGTGTGCCCCTAAAGAATTTGTTGGACTGTGTTTTGGGGACTGGTGATCCTTGCCTTTGCTTTAATTTTCTGCTGTGTGTACCACATTATTTCTTTCCCTGTGGATCTTAGCTAGAAAGTCCCCAGATAGGCTTCATTTGGGGCCACTCACTGATGGGCCCTGTTACAACTCCTGACCCATGCCCTAGCTTCCCCAGTGACACCCTCATGTGCCTGATTCTCACCACTACCCCATACCCCTATCGACGGCAAAAAGTGCCTGAATATGATGCTCACTTAAAGAATTAGAAGAGAGTATCAAAGGGGGAATGATATGGACAAGCCCAGAAAAACTTAAACCTGCACCTGTACTTCAACTTTTTGTTTTGCACTTGTATTTTTGCTTTTCGTTTTGCTTTTGTAACACTGACCACTTTTTGTTTCAGCTTAGTCCCCACCATGTGGATTCTGAGAAAACAAACCTGAAACCCCAGAAGAATGTAACCTATATAACCCTTTGCAAGCCTGGAGTCGGGGCTCAGACTTTGGAGTGTGAGCTCCTCTGGGCCTGCCGGTGTAATAAATCTTTGAGTTCTCCAATCTTCCGAGTGACGCTTGGTTTCTCAGCAGTCTGTCCTGTAACACTTTGACATTAAATGTAACTGAGATGAGAAGTACAAAAGAGTAAAAGAGAGAGACTGTTTACTCTTCTTGAAGAGGAACAGAGGAGAAATCCTTTATATTTTTTCATGCCAGGTATATTAGTTAATTGGGATTATGTGTCAAAGGGAAAAGTCATGACAAGCCAAGCAACACTTTAAGGTTCTTTTGCAAGAAGCATGACACTACTACAAACAACTGAATATAAAAGAATTACTGTAACAAAAATAATTGGGTTATGCTGAAACATTCAGAATTAGAGTGCATTAACAACAACGACAAAAAACAAAACTTCAAATTTGGTCAAGTGTTTACAACTTTAAAATTTAGAGGTCAAGTGAATTATATATTTACAACTAAAACATAGATATGCATGTGGTGTCTTACTAATCCTGTATTTGGATATGCAGTGAAGCTGAATCCAATCATAGTCATCATTCTGAACTTGAACACCAACAAAGAAAAGGAGAAATTAGGACATGCTCCACTTCACACTTCAGTCCCTTGAAGGGAGGAGGGAGAAAAGAAACGTGGTATTTACTAAGCAACTAAAAATAAAATATTTTAGGCTTACTTCATAACACTGACAATCTTCCAACTTACAAGGGGAATTAATGGGTAATTAAAAAGGATCAGAGGATAGGGCCATTGACAGTTTCTGTTAAAGAATTCGATAAAATGAGATATAAATAACATCAGAAAATTATCATAGATTTTCAATGATGTTATTAAGTTTTCCAATCTAGATTAAATATCTAGATTAAATATAAAATAAGTTATTCAGACTGGCAAGAAATTCTAGCAGTAAGTCACATGTGTTTACATATAATGTTTTTGAATCACACAAAAATGTTTGGTTTGGCTCTTATGTATATGTGCATGTGTGTGCTCGTGTGTACGTAAAAGGAATCTACTGTATCGAAATCCACCACATCTTGTCCTTTCCTCTGAGTACAGCACTTGTCACAGTTGATGCCCTAGGGATGGTGCTCATGCTATATATACCAGTGGGGTCCCTCACATTATTTTTCCACTGCAGATGAGAAAGAGATATAGTCCTTATAATGAAGACACGGTAAGATACAAGCATGAAGGCATGAATTATATCCACCAGTTATCATCACTGTCATCTTTGTCTTTTCTAACATTGATCAAGTGCTTTGTTTTTTGACACAGACTTTGCCAAGAATTTTACATATATTATCTTATTTAATCCTTACAACAAACTTATGGGCGAGGTTCAATTATTACTCCCATTTTATTCAATGTAAAACTGAGTTTGCTTGTTTATTATGTTCTGTGTTTATTGCCTCCCTCCTTTCTCCAAATGTAAGCTCCTAGATGGCAGTTCCATTTCTCCTTTCTTTTCACTAATCTATCACAATTGCCTAGAAAAGTGCCTGCCATATAGTGTGCATTACGAAAAGAAGCTGACAAGTGAATGAAGAATGTTCATTAGTTTATGCCCTATGATGTTCAATAAAACAAATGAAACAATTAACTTTGTGGTTAATTTTCTGTTTATTTCTCAAATAGTTATACTGATTGGTGTACATGAACTTTTATTGCCCTCAAATAGGGCCTTTGTTTGAATTTATTTAATACTGTCCTTATTTCTTTCTGTTCATTAAGATCCCTGAGTAACATATCAACTTTCAGTGTTAAAAATAAACAGCTTTAACAGCTTTAAAAGCATTTAGGAAAAGTGAGAGTTAATATTACTAAAAATAGCTTTGGTGTGCCAACTGAATATTTCATTATGACTTCTGTATGCTTATGTGTTACTTTGTCTTAAAACTTCAAGTTCATAGTGCAGTTTTTCCTTCAAATTCTGTCATGTTTTGAAATGAAATTCAGTCCAGAGGGAGAGAGATAGGAAGATGAATTTCAAGATCCGTGTTTAAGATGGAGATTATATGTATTTAATACCCTCTGCATTGTTTGGGTTGTGTCACCCCCAAATTTATATACCTTCTTGTATCTCAAAATGTGACCTTAGTTGGGAATAGGGTCATTGCAGATGCAAACAGTTAAGACAAAATCATAACAGAGTAGGATGGGCCTCTATTCCAGTACAACTGATATTATAAAAAAGGGGAAATTTGAACATACCCAAGACACAAGGAGAATGCCATGTGAAAATTAAAGCAGAAATCAGACTGATGCTTCTACAAGCCAAGGAGAGCCAAAGATTGTCAGAAAACCATCAGAACTAGGAGAAAGGCATCAAAACATTTCTTTCTCACAGCTCGCAGGAACCAGCTCCATTGATACCTTGTTCACAGACATATAGCCTCTATAACTGTGAGATAATAAATTTCTGTTGTTTACGCCACCCATTTGTGGAAATTTGGTACAACAGCCCTAGTAAACCAATACACTCTCCTTCCTTAAAGTTTATTACGTTTGGCATACCTAAGAGTGAGTAAATTTTATCAGTCAGCTAAAATGTTTTCTGTTAAATATTGAGGTATACAACAAAATATATATGACTGTCCAAAAACAGTCAACTGTTTTCATTACTTTTTAGACACTGAGTCAGTAACTAATGGTAGATATTCTAACACTCTTGCTTAAAATGTAGTACATTTTCAGAAGATCAGAGGTATCCATAACTAAGTGCATAACTAAAACAATATGTAAAAGGTTCCTTCCCCACAAGATTGGAATTATTCTTGTTGTTTTCCCCTCCATTAGCAATGATTATTATGATTTACTGGAATCCTTCATTTCACCAACCACATATAAGCAGGACAGTCATGAAAATATCTTCAGGCCAAAATTTATCTATAACAATATTTTTTGAAAGATAAGTACAAATGCAAATGCAAAAGCCCAACCTGAGTCTGTATGCCAGCGCTGATATTTATACATTATGACCTGGGTTTATCTGTATGAGTGCCACAGCAACCCTCATAGTTTGAGATGCCCCTATGTTATTTCAGATTAGAACAGTATGTGTACCACTGATCCTTATTACCTCAGGAAATAAATAATCAAAAATGGAATTTATTATCCACTTTCTGCTGCATATCCATACCATTGATTTTCTATAAAAATGATGCATAGTACTTTAAGAATAAAAGTAATGATAAGTATTTCATAACACATATTAAAAAATAGTTTGTTCATAATCGTAACAGTGTAAATGACTATTTACACAAGTATAATAACAACTGGTAGAACATTCCCCATGGCAAGGAAGATATAAAGACATAACTTATTGATAATAGACTCAAAGTATATAAATTTATCTCTTCTATATTTAATATTTTAAAAAGCATTCCATCTTCATCCAAAAATTAGATAAATTTATGAGCAAAAAGAAAATATAACCATATAGGTATCTCTACATATTACAATTCTGAAAAATATAGTACTCCTTTTCAAAACTCCTGAAGTTCAAGAAAATTATCAAAACAAAAGGAATCGATATAATTTAACCATCAAATTAGCATAATATGTAAATTACTGTGGCATTAAAATAAGTATATTTAAGTGCCATGAAATTAGAAATATATTGCTAAGAATATAACGTTGCACCAATTAAATATTTTTACTGTCCCACTATTTTGAAAGAAACACACACACACACACACACACACACACACACATACAAAAAACTTACATTAAAATACTTGGCCAAAGGCTGACTAGTCAGCTCAGTTGGTTAGAGCACAGCCCTGTAACACCAAGGTCAAGGGTTTAAATCCCCATACTGGCCAGCCATCAAAAAAATGGCCAATTTAAACACACTGGCACTAATAAGTCTAAAACATTATGAAAGTGAATTTACATTTGTAGCAAGCAGTCAAAGGACATTCATTTTATTCTAATACAAATATCACTAGCAAATCGCCAAGATTTTCAAGCTGTTCTTGATTTCCTATCTCATCTGCATTACAGCAAGACAGAAAAGACATAGTCATGGAGTGCTACAAGTCAACTTTCCCAATGAAGAAAATGGGAGTAAATTAATATTATAGACGGGATTTGTACAGTCTTGTATGCATATAATATTCTAGTCTATATTTTTAATGTTCAAACATTTTCCATCTTTCTTTGCAGCTTATTTCAATTTGTGAAGAGAAAGATATTTTAGATTATGTAACTTTGAAGAGTTAGAAATATCAGCTTTAGCAGTCCATATTTACACCATCTGTAAACATGGTTTACAACACATGTGCACTTTTGCATCTAGTTTCACAGTATTCAACATGGGCTAATCCCAAGATTATATTCTAGAGCTTTTTGCCTATGATCACAGGTACACATAATTAAGCCGTAACAATGTGCTAAACACATTGCACATATTATCTCTAATTCTCACAACAACCTTGCCAGGTATGTATTATTATATCTGTTTCATATGTTGGCACTAAAGTTCAGAGAGCTTAACCGGATGGCTCAAAAATCACACAGATAGTAAATGGTGGTCATGGGATTTAAGCTTTAATTCAAATTCGTCTTTACACTTCTAGAGTCTGAGTTCTTTTCAATATATATGGGCAGGCTTGAAGAGAGTAAAACAGTTATAAAAGAATAATAGGAAGCTCAAGGATGTATATCAGGAAGGGAAGAAGATTTCTGTGAGATATAGAAAAAAATAACATAGGTTTTGTGATTTCTCATAGCTATTTTTGAATCTATTTCTGCTATTTATTAAATGCATGGTTTCCAACAAGTTACTTGATACCTAAGCCTCAATAGCTCATCAGGGAAGACAGTGAGAATAACACACTTATTTCATAGGCTTACACTGACAATCAAATTGGAAAAGCCAGGTGAAAGCTGCTGGCATAATGCCTACCAGAGAAGACATTCAATTCTTTATTTCTTCTTTCCTTCTCAATGATTAAGCGATTGATATCAGATACGAGGTCTTATAACAAGGTATCAAGGGGCCACATCACTTTCTTCTTCCCTCTCATTGGCTTGTGGATTCATCACCCAAAGACATTGAGTCAATGTCCATGAAGGAGAGAGTTGGGTACTGACTTGGGCTCCTAAATCATCCACAAACAGGCTTTTTCGTCTTCCCTTTTCCTGAGGGTTACTCCCTGGAAAGCAACTGCTTTTGGAGAGTAATTTGGTACCATCTATCAAAATGTAAGACAGGCACACACTGTGAGCCATTACATTTCTAGGAATCTCTCCAGTGGAAAACCTTTCACATATGCCAAAAGGGAGATGTAGAAGGTTATTTACTAAAGTATTTTTTGTAAGAGAAAAACTATTAGAAACTACATTAATAAAGACTTTGAGAGATTATTTGTTGTCAATTCAGCATCATCTTGTTTCATCTATACTCTGCAAAAATACAGGGGAGAAGGCTGGGAGCTATCCTTCCCAAATTCCCAGAGTGCCCGCAGATTATGCCAATAAAAATCATTTGAATGATATTTGGGATGCAAAAGAATAAGATAAGCCATTATTCTCTGGCACAGCTGAGGACGAACACAAGGGCATTGGCAGACAGCAGGCTGAAGACCTGGAGTTTTGCCAATTGCTTTCAGGCATCCTCTTGAGAATTAAACACTTTTATACCACAGACAGCACAGATCTGCAGCATCAGCTTATCTGCTCCGTCTGTACTTCCAGATATCCTGGAGAGGGAGCAATGGGCTTAACATTTGCCAGCCTGGCCCTTCCAACCATTGCATAAGTCTCTAATTTATTGTATCAAATTTTGCTTACTTGAAATACTCAAAGTGGCTTCTATTTTTCTGACAGAACTCTGATACCTACATATGTTGGGAGATAATTCCCTGTGAATCTGTCATTTCTGCATGACCTCTGACAAAGGGCATTGACAACTCCGTCAAATCTGCTCCAGGGCAAGGAACAGATTTGCTTACAATACTGGGGTAATAAAGCTAAAGTCTCCCTCTCCTTTCTGGAGGCATTCAAGAGTGATAAAGACAGTGACTCAGTCCAGGAGACAGGGCAGATTTGTTTCCTGACCAGAGTAAAAAAGATGACATTTCCCTGTGGGGCAATGGTTAGGAAGGTTTCTTATCAGTCTCCATATAAGATTAGGGGTGTTCCTCCTCCATGACAAAGAACTTCACGTGATAGTAGGCACCTACATTCTTTCCATGTGGCCCCCATGGGACTTAGGGAGATAGAAGCAGGGGAATCAGTGCAAACACAAAGATCATGTTGTTTGCTGTGCCATGAGTAACAGGATGTCTAAATCCACTTGGGCTTATTGTTTCCTTATTGTCCAAATCCATGAAAATGTGATGAGCCAGCCTAGCAGTTGCTTGCTGCTTAGAAACTACTTGGCCAGTTGGCAATATAATGAAATACCATGCATGCATTAAAACTAACAAGATTAATGTACTAAGATGGAAATTTTGCTGTTGAGATAGTCCTGATCATCAAGGCAAAGGTTGTCAAATTGGGATTAAGCAGCAAAACTTAACTATATAGTGCCAATAAAAAACGAACTTCAAATATAAAGTCATAGATTAAAAATAAAATGACCAAAGAATGCATACAATGAAATACAAATAAAAAGAAAGTATAAGAGGCTATATTAATAATAACCAAAGTAGATTTGGGGGAATATTACCAGGTATAAAGAAACTTATTTCACATTTAAAAAGGGGTGATTAGTTTAAAAGGACAGGAAAATCCTAAATGTTTTTGTACCTAATAATAAAACTTCAAAATATATGGAGCAAAAACCAATAGAATAAACATCCACAATTATAGTCAGAGTTTTCATTAACACCCTCTCAACAATAATAGAACAAGTAGACATAAATTCAGTAAGCATTTAGAAGATTAGAACACAACCCACTTGAAATTTATAGTTCCCACCATCCAACAACAGTACAATATACATTCTTCTCAAGTTCACAGAGAACATTTACTGAGAAACCATATTCAGGACCATAAAACAAATCTTAATAAACTTAAAAGAATTTAAGTCATACAAAGTATGTTCTTTGATCAAATGAAATTAAAATAAAATTTGATAACAGAAAAATCTTGGATAACCTCCAAGTTTTGGGATAATAAATGGCACACTTTAAAATATACCCCATGGGTCAAATAAAAAACTAAAAGAGAAATTAGAAAGTATTTTGAACTGAATTAAAATAAAAATAGAATATATAAAAAATTCTTAGATGTTATAAAAGCAATATTTAGAGAGAAATTTGGAGCAGTAAACATTTATAATAAAGTGAGAAAGAAAAAAAGAGCAAAGATTTCAAATAAAAACATCCAGCGTCTATCTTTCGAAGCTGGAGAAAAAAGAGCAGATGAAACCCAGTGTAAGTAAAAGAAAAGAAATAGATGTATATGAGAGCAGAAATAAATGAAATAGATAGCAGACAACAAGTAGAAAAGGCAAATGCAAATGTAATCAAAAGTTGGTTCTTTGAGAGGATTAATAAAATTGGTAAGCTATTAGATGGGAAAAAGAGAGAGAACTGCCGAAAATGCATTTGTCATATTTCAACATTGATTCCTCATAAAAACTCTCAGCAGACTAGAAACAGAAAGGAGCTTCATAACCTGATAAAAGATATCTATGAAAAATATACAGCTAACATAATACTTAATGGTGAAAGATTGAAGGCTTTACCCCAAAGATTAAAAATAAAACAGAACTGTCTACTCTTACCACCACTGTTCAACATTGTACTAAAGATTCTAGACTATGCAATAAGGCAGGAATAAAACATGCAAGGCTTCTAGTTTGGGAAGGAAGAAATAAAACTTTTTTATTTGCAGATGACATAACGGTGGTAGAAAAATCTGAAATTACTGGAACTAATGAATTTTGTCCATTGCAGGATACAATATTAGCATACAAAAATAATGTGTATTCTATATAGTTGCAACAAAAAAATCAGAGTTTGAAATAAAGTTATACCATGCACAATAGCATCAAAGATAGGGAACACATAATGATAGATCTGACAAAAATGTGAAAGACCTGCACACTGAAAACTACAAAACTTTTCTTAGATAAAGAAAACCTAAATAGGTGCACTATGATCATAGACAGGAAGACTCAATATTGCTAAAATAATAATTCTTCCCAAATTCATCTATAATTAAATATAATCTCCATCAAAATCCTAGCAGAATTTTTGATGAAGATAGACCAATTGATTTTTAAATTGAAAATGAATTTAAGGAATATCAGATAGCCAAAATGACTTTGAAAAAGAACCATAGATTTGAAGGGCTACTGCTACTTGATTTCAAGATTTATTATTAAGCTATAGTAATCAGGATAGCATAATATTGGCATAAAGATAAACAAATAAGTTGATGGAACAGAATATAAAGTCCATAAATAGACCCACAAATATGTGAACAACTAATTGTTGACACAAATGCAAAAGCAATTACTGAAGAAAGGATAATATTCAAAAGATGACGGTGAAACAATTAGATGAGATAACCATATGCAAAAAAAAAAAATTACAACTTTGTATCATACCTCAAACTGCATAAAAAATCAACCCCTCCCCACAAAATAGCAGAATTATATACCTAATTGTAAAGCCTAAATGTATAAAACTTCAAAGAGAAAACAGCAGTAAACTTTGTAATATTGGGCTAGGAAAATACTTGTCAGATTCTACAACAAAATCTCAATCAATTTGAATACATAACAATCAATCAATTGGACATTACAAAAGTTAAAAACATTTTATCTTCAAAAGGCAATGTTCAGAAAATGAAAAGATTATTTATAGTTTGGAGGAAAATCTTTGCAAAGCATATATCTGATAAATGAACTCTAAAATCTCAATAAAATGTATTTTTAAAAAGGGCAAAAAGCGGCCAAGAACGGGGAAGGCGGCAAACCAGAGGCAGAGTGAGCACCCGACCTGGCACAACCCTGTGAGTGACCCCTGGACCAGCCCTGTTTGGGGGGCTGACGCCCACCCAGCTCCCGCCTGCATCACCAGGCCACTCACCACCCCGGGGCTGCCTCCATTTTCCCAGGTGCTGGCAGCTCCGCCTGGCTCGGCCGTCACTGAGCCTTCCCACTTGCTTGGCCCAGCGCGGGGCTTTCTGGAGCCTGCGGGCCAGCCTCCCCTCCCACTCCCTCCGCAGTTCTCAGGTGGGTTGGTGGCGTGGGGCGTCCCCGGCCAGTATCGGGAGGGCAAGGAAGTACGGGCTGGCGACTGTCACTCCACCACACCCTGGACTCCAGCCCCCAGTAAACTTCCTGTTACTGGGAGGCAGATACCATCTCTGCGGCCACCAATTCGGAAAAAAGCCTAACCAATTTCTGGTTGGGAATAGTGTGGTAGAAGAGTTCTCAGGTCCGCTTGAACCTGCCGGAGAGCTGGCTGCAGGCGGGCGCTACACTCGGTTTATACCGCGGGGATACAAAGGTGAACAAGTCCCGAGAAAGATCTACACAGTGCTAAAAAGGCACCCAGAGCGACCGGTCGTCTGAGCCTAGCAGAAACCTGGTAGACTTCCTGGGCGAGGCGGTGCCGAGCAGGGTCTTGAAGACCCAGCTGATAGATGAGGGTTGCAGAAGACACGCCTCAGCCCAGCACAGTGTGCACAGAGTGGGGAGACGTACGGCCAGGGAGGCGGAGACTCGACAAAAACCACACACCCGGTGGGGTCGCTACTGCACGATCTAACAGCCTGGGCCAGAGCACACGGAACAGGGAGAAGTCCTGCACAGGAAGTGAAAGCTCAACAGAGATCACACACCCTGTGGTACGTGATCCACCAGCCCAGCAGAGTCCAAGCTGACCAGAAAGGTGGCTCCCCGGAGAAGACCAAGAGCTGAGGCAAAAACACACACAAGGCACTAGAGGCCAACTGAGCAGTCACGGAGGGAGCCATATGAAATTGGCAACCACAGCAACATCCTAGTTAGTCATTAGTCTCAAACCGGTGGACTGTGAAACCCCCTGCCACAATGAATAAACATCAAAAAAAAGATACCAGAAATACAAAAAATCAAGAAAGTACACCACCAAAAGTTAATAAATCTCAAACTCTATATCCTATAGAACAAGAAGCCCTTGAAATGACTGACAAGGAATTTCGAGTGATAATTCTAAGGAAACTGAATGAGATACAAGAAAACACAGCTAGACATCATGATGAAATGAGGAAAAGTATACAGGATCTGAAAGAGGAAATGTACAAAGAAATCAATGTCCTGAAAAAAAATGTAGCAGAACTTGCTGAACTGATGAAGTTATTCAGCGAAATAAAAAACACAATGGAGAGTTTAACCAGCAGGCTTGTCGACGTTGAAGAGAGAACCTCTGAACTTGAAGATGGGCTGTTTGAAATAACACAAGCAGACAAAAAGAAAGAAAAAAGAATCAAGGACATTGAAGAAAATCTGAGAGACATATCAGACAACCTTAAGCGCTCAAATATCCGAGTCACAGGTATTCCAGAAGGGGAGGAAAATGGAGATTCCATTGAAAACATATTCAACAAAATAGTGGCAGAAAACGTCCCAGGTATAGGAAAAGTCACAGATCTTCAGATCCAGGAAGCTCAACGATCTCCAAACATATTCAAACCAAAAAAGCCTTCTCCAAGACATGTCATAGTCAAATTGGCAAAACTCAGAGACAAAGAGAGAATCTTAAAAGCTGAAAGAGAGAAGCGCCAAATCACCTATAAGGGAGCCCCAATCAGTCTAACATCAGACTTTTCATCACAAACCCTAAAAGCTAGAAAGGAATGGGATGATATTTTCAAAATACTAAAAGACAAAGATTGCCAGCCAAGAATACTCTACCCTGCAAGGCTATCCTTCTGAAATGAAGGGAAAATAGTATATTTCTCCGACAAACAAAAACTGCGGGAGTTCACTAACACACGACCACCCTTACAAGAAATCCTCAAGGGAGTACTGGGTTTGGTTCCTGAAAAATAACTACCACTGCCATAAAAACCCAAGAAAAATCAATACCCACTAGTATAATAAAAATGCCATTCATTAAGAGAAAAAAAGCAAACAAAAACGCTATCTACAACCTAAGAAACCAACAAACACAGAAACCAAACAGTCAATCAGAAAGCAAGGAACAAAAGACACCTAAGACAACCAAACAACCAATAAAATGCTAGGAATAAATCAACACCTTTCAATAACAAATCTTATTGTAAAAGGCTTAAATTCCCCAATTAAAAGACACAGACTGGCTGACTGGATCAAAAAGGAGGACCCAACTATATGCTGCCTACAAGAGACGCACCTCACCCATAAAGATTCACACAGAGTAAGAGTGAAAGGACGGAAAAAGATTTACCATGCATCAGAAAAGAAAAACGAGCTGGAGTAGCTATTCTATATCTGACAAAATAGACTTTAAACTAAAAACCATAAAAAGAGACAATGAGGGACACTACTTAATGATAAAAGGATTGATCCATCAAGAAGACATAACAATCAGAAATATGTACGCACCCAATGTTGGAGCAGCCAGATTTATAAAACAAACTCTATTAGACCTAAAGAAGGAAATAGACACTAATACCATAATAGCAGGGGACATGAACACCCCACTGTCGATATTAGACAGATCGTCTAGGCAAAGAATCAGTAGAGAAACACAAGATTTAAACAAGACTCTAGACCAATTGGAATTGGCAGATATCTACAGAACATTCCACCCAACAACCTCAGAATATTCATTCTTCTCATCAGCACATGGATCATTCTCCAGGATAGATCACATATTAGGTCACAAATCAAGTCTCAATAAATTCAAGAAAATTGGAATTATCCCATGTATCTTCTCAGACCACAATGGATTAAAACTAGAAATTAATAACAAACGAAACTCTGGAAACTATACGAACACATGGAAATTAAACAGCATTCTACTTAATGACATATGGGTCCAAGAAGAAATCAAGCAGGAAATCAAAAAATTTATTGAAACTAATGAAAACAATGATAGATCATACCAAAAACTGTGGGATATTGCAAAAGCAGTAATGAGGGCGAAATTTATTGCATTAAACACTCACTTCAGAAGAATGGAAAGATGGCAAGTGAACAACCTAACACTTCACCTTAAAGAACTAGAAAAAGAAGAACAATCCAAACCTAAAGTTAGCAGACGGAAAGAAATCATTAAGATCAGAGCAGAACTGAATGAAATTGAAAAACAAAAAACAATTCAAAAGATCAACAAATAAAAGTTGGTTTTTTGAAAAGATAAATAAAATTGACAAACCATTAGCATGGCTAACAAAAAAAAGAAGAGAGAAGACTCAAATAACAAAAATTAAAAATGAAAAAGGCGATATTACAACTGATTCATCTGAAATACAAGGAATCATTCGAGACTACTATAAACAACTATACGCCAACAAATTTGAAAATCTGGAGGAAATGGATAAATTTCTGGACACACACAAGCTCCCAAAACTGAACCATGAAGACGGAGAAAACTTGAACAGACCAATAACAATAAAGGAGATTGAAGCTGTTATCAGAAGGCTCCCAACAAAGAAAAGCCCAGGACCAGATGGATTCACAGCAGAATTTTACCAAACATTCAAACAGGAATTGACACCGATTCTTTACAAACTATTCCAAAAGATTGAAACAGACGCAAATCTCCCAAACTCATTCTATGAAGCAAACATCATCCTGATACCAAAACCAGGTAAAATATAACCAAAAAAGAAAACTACAGGCCAATATCCTTGATGAATATAGATGCAAAAATCCTCACTAAAATACTAGCTAACAGAATACAGCAACACATATGTAAAATTATTCACCATGATCAAGTGGGATTCATCCCAGGGATGCAAGGTTGGTTCAACATACACAAATCAATAAATGTGATACACAATATTAATAAACTCAAACACAAGGACCATATGATCATCTCTACAGATGCTGACAAAGCATTTGATAAAATTCAGCACTCATTCATGATAAAGACCCTCTATAAGTTAGGTATAGAGGGAAAGTATCTCAACATAATTAAAGCGATATATGACAAAGCCACTGCCAATATCATCCTGAACGGGGAAAAGCTGAAAGCTTTTCCTTTAAGAACAGGAACTAGACAAGGATGCCCACTCTCACCACTCCTTTTCAACATAGTGTTGGAAGTACTAGCCAGAGCAATCAGAGAAGAGAAGGAAATAAAGGGCATCCAGACTGGAAAAGATGAAGTCAAACTGTCCCTGTTTGCAGATGACATGATCCTATATATCGAACAGCTTAAAACCTCTACAAAAAAGTCTTGGAATTGATAAATGATTTCAGCACAGTAGCAGGATACAAAATCAACAAACAAAAATCAGTAGCATTTCTTCTCTCCAATAGTGAACATGCAGAATGAGAAATCAAGAAAGCCTGCCCATTTACAATAGCCACCAAAAAAATAAAATACTTAGGAATCGAGTTAACCAAGGAGGTGAAAAATCTCTATAATGAGAGCTACAAACCACTGCTGAGAGAAATTAGAGAGGATACAAGAAGATGGAAAGATATCCCATGCTCTTGGATTGGAAGAATCAACATAGTGAAAATGTCCATACTACCCAAAGTGATATACAAATTTAATGCAATCACCATCAAAATTCCAAAGACATTTTTCTCAGAAATGGAAAAAACTATCCAGTCATTTATATGGAACAATAAAAGACCACGCATAGCCAAAGCAATGCTGAGCAAAAAAAATAAAGCTGGAGGCATAACACTACCTGACTTTAAGATATACTACAAAGCTATAATAACCAAAACAGTATGGTACTGGCATAAAAACAGACACACTGACCAATGGAATAGAATAGAGAATCCAGAAATCAACCCACACATTTACTGCCATCTGATCTTCGACAAAGGCACCAAGCCTATTCACTGGGGAAGGGACTGCCTCTTCAGCAAATGGTGCTGGGATAACTGGATATCCATATGCAGGAGAATGAAACTAGATCCATACCTCTCACCGTATACTAAAATCAACTCAAAATGGATTAAGGATTTAAATATACACCCTGAAACAATAAATCTTCTTAAAGAAAACATAGGAGAAACACTTCAGGAAATAGGACTGGGCACAGACTTCATGAATACGACCCCCAAAGCACGGGCAACCAAAGGAAAAATAAACAAATGGGATTATATCAAACTAAAAAGCTTCTGCACAGCAAAAGAAACAATTAACAGAGTTAAAAGACAACCAACAGAGTGGGAGAAAATATTTGCAAAATATACATCTGACAAAGGATTAATATCCAGACTATATAAGGAACTCAAACACCTTTACAAGAAGAAAACAAGCAACCCAATTAAAAAATGGGCAAAAGAGCTAAGTAGCCATTTCTCTAAGGAAGATATACAAATGGCCAACAGACATATGAAAAAATGCTCAACATCACTCAGCATCCGGGAAATGCAAATCAAAACCACACTGAGATACCATCTAACTCCAGTTAGGATGGCTAAAATCCAAAAGACCCTGAACGATAAATGCTGGCGAGGTTGCGGAGAAAAAGGAACTCTCATACATTGTTGGTGGGACTGCAAAATGGTGCAGCCTCTATGGAAAATGGTATGGAGGTTCCTCAAACAATTGCAGATAGATCTACCATACAACCCAGCTATCCCACTGTTGGGAATATACCCAGAGGAATGGAAATCATCAAGTCGAAGGTATACCTGTTCCCCAATTTCATCGCAGCACTCTTTACAATAGCCAAGAGTTGGAACCAGCCCAAATGTCCATCATCAGATGAGTGGATACGAAAAATGTGGTACATCTACACAATGGAATACTACTCAGCTATAAAAACGAATGAAATACTGCCATTTGCAGCAACATGGATGGACCTTGAGAGAATTATATTAAGTGAAACAAGTCAGGCACAGAAAGAGAAATACCACATGTTCTCACTTATTGGTGGGAGCTAAAAATTAATATATAAATTCACACACACACACACACACACACACACAAACGGGGGGGGGAAGAAGATATAACAACCACAATTATTTGAAGTTGATACAACAAGCAAACAGAAAGGACATTGTTGGGGGGGGGGAGGGAGAAGGGAGGGAGGTTTTGGTGATGGGGAGCAATAATCAGCCACAATGTATATCGACAAAATAAAATTTACAAAAAAAAAAAAATTAAAATTAAAATTAAAAAATTAAAAAATTTAAAAAAATAAAAAGGGCAGAAGATTTTAACAGACACTTTATCAAAGACAATATACAGATGGTAAATAAGCTCAGAAAAAGATCCTCAATAGTAGAGAAAATGCTGTGGTTTGAATATCACCCCAAAGCTTAGTTAAGCTTGATTCCCCCTCTAACAGCCATAAGAGGGCGGGAAATCAGACTATGGTATTTGAAAGATGGCGCTTTTGGGAGGTAATGGAATCATGAGAATTCTTTCCTCATGAATGGATTAATCCACTCATGGACTAATAGATTAATGATTTAATGCATTATCAGGGAGTAGACTAGGGGCTTTACAAGGAGAGGAAGAAAGCATGCAGAAAAATGCCCTCACTCAGTCCTTGCCATGTGATACTTTGCACTACCATGGGACTATGCCAAGAGCACCCACCAAAAAGAAGGCCCTCACAGATATGCTACCCTGATTTTTGACTTTCCATCCTCCAAAACTGTAATAAAAAAATTGTTTCTTTATAAATTACCCAGTTTCCAGTATTCTGTTATCAGTGATTGAAAATGGACTAATACAAAATGTAAATTAAAATGACAAAGAAATACTACTACACATGGATTAGAAAGACCAAAACTAAAAAGACTGACTGTACCAAATGTTGGGTAGGAAATCTCATATGCTGCTGGTTGGAATGTAAAATGGTATAACCACTTTGAAAAACAGTTTGGCAGTCTTTTATAGAAACCTACCCTGATGACATGATTTCATTCCTGTGTATTTACCCAAGAAAAGTAAATAGAAATGTCCATATGTACACTCACATTCATAGAAGCTTTATTATCAATAACCTCAAACTGATAACAACCCATATTCCCATCAGCAGGTGAATGAATAAATTGCATTTTATACACACAGTGAAAAACTACTCAACAATTACAATGAATAAATTATTGATACAAATTGTAGCATATATGAATGTTAAAATAATTGTGTTGAGTGTAAAAAAACAGACAACAAAAACTACATACTGTATGTTTCCATTTATGTAAAATTCTAGGAAATTCAAACTAATATATAGTGACAGAAACCATATCAGTGGTTTCCTGGGTTCACAGAAGGAGGAACTGAAAGGAGGTTTACAAAAGGCAAAAGAAAATTCTGGGAGAGATGTCAGCAAGATGGCTGACTACAGGTGTCTAAAACTCAGCCCCCAACAACACAAAAAAAATAAACAAAAAAATGAATAAGCAACCGCATTTTTGACTAGAGTGACTGAAGGAAAATGCCTGAAGCAAAGGAGTGGCAGAAACCCTGGGGAGCACAGAAATTCAGCATGGCCAAATAGAGAAGGGAAGGAAACACCTTGCCTTCACCACCCCATACCCCAAGTCAAGATCAGCTCAGAACCAGAAGGAACTTGTCATTGCAAGGAAAAGATAAGCTAGAGGCCACCAGTAGTCCACATTACTGCTATGGACACCTGTATTCTTTGCTACTGGAACATCCTGGAGTCCTCAGAAGAAAAGCCTATGCTGTGTCCCATCCCTGATGGCCCCAACTGCTACTGAGTTCCACCAACTTGAAACTGAAAACATTGCCAAAGTGGGTCCAGCTCCATGGGCCAGTAGCCACCACATCCCTTCATCCCTGAGGCTCTGCTGTCATTGTACCATGCTTGCACAAGATGGTAGCATAACATTCTCCAGCCAAGCTGCTGTATCTCCCTATCCCTGGAAAGAGACTGCATTAGAGGCACTCCATCTCCTTCATCCCAGTGCCTACTGCACTGTGCTACACAGAGCCTAGGGTCAGCACAGTAGTCATGCCCCCTAGTATCTAAACCAACCTGGTGCAAGAAACTGGAGCTTCAGCCCAAGAGAGCAGCAACAATCCAGCATCCAAGCCTACATGAGACCCTGCCCCCTGGTATCCAGGAGGCCCCACCCAGCAGAGTAGCAACAGAGTAATGGCAAGAGTAAGGACTCACCTATCAATAATAACCTTGAATGTAAATAGATTAAACTCTCAAATCAAAAGACATACAGTAGCTGAATGGAAAAAACAAACAAAAAAATAAGACAACTATATTCTCCTTACAAGTACAAGAGACCCATTTTAGTTTTAAGGATGTGCATAGACTGAAAGTAAAAGAATTACTACCAATAGTTCTTAAACTGTTCTAAAAAATAGAGCTAGAGAAAATACTTCCAAACACATTTTATGAAGCTAGCATCACCTTGATACCTAAGCCAGACAAAGACACCACACCATTTGCAACAACATGGATGGACCTTGAGAGAATTATATTAAGTGAAACAAGTCAGGCACAGAAAGAGAAATACCACATGTTCTCACTTATTGGTGGGAGCTAAAAATAATTAAATAAATTCACACACACACACACACAAAAACGGGGGGGGGGAGACATAACAACTACAATTCCTTGAAGTTGATACGACAAACAAACAGAAAGGATATTGCTGGGTGGGAGGGGGGGAGAGGGAGGAGGGAGGGGGGTTTCGGTAAAGGGCCACAATAATCAACCACATTGTATATCGACAAAATAAAAAAAAAAAGAAAAGTACAGGCCAATATTCTAATGAACTTTGATGCAAAAATCTTCAACAAAATATTAGCAATCCAAATGCAACAACACATCAAAAATATTATACATCATGACCAAGTGGGACTTAACCCTGGCAGGCAGGGCTGGTTTAACACATGCAAATCAATCAATGTGATCTATCACATTAACAGAATGAAAGATAAAAACAACATGATCACCTCAATTGATGCAGAAAAGGCATTTGACAAAGCTCAACACCCAGTTTTAACAAAAACTCTTCACAGTTTTGGGATAAAAGTAAAGTTCCTCAACATAATAAAAGCCATTTATGAAAGAAACCTGCAGTTAACATCATAATCAACAGGGAATAACTGAAAACTTTTCCACTAAGATCTGGTACCCATCAAGAATGCCAACTCTCACCCACTTCTATTCAACATAGTACTGGAAGTACTAGCAAGAGCAATCAGACAAGAAAAAGAAAAAAAAGGCCATCCAAATCAGATAAGAAGAAATAAAATGATCTCGAGTTGCAGATAGCATGATCCTGTATGTAGAAAACCCCAAAGATTCCACAAAAAAATTATTAAAACTAATAAGTAAAGTTTATTATTATCAGTAAAGTTGCAGGATACAAAAGCAACACACAAAAATCAGTAGCATTTCTCTACACAAATAACAACCTAGCCAAAAAAGAAATCAGGAAAACAATCCCATTTGCAATGGCATTTAAAAAAAACAAACAGGAATAAATTTAACTAAAGAGATGAAAGATTTGTACCTTGAAAACTATAAAACATTGATGAAAGAAATTGAAGAGTACACAAATAATGGAAAGATATCCTGTGTTAATAGAGCAGAAGAATTAATATTATCAAAAAGTCCATACTACCCAAAGAAATATACTGATTCAATGAGATTCTTATCAAAATTCCAAAGGCTTGTAATGATAAATATGCTAATTACCCTGATTTGATCATCACATACTATACAAATGTATTGACATTCAACTCGTACTCCACAAATATATATAATCAACATGTTTCAACAACAAAAAATTAAAACAACAAAAAATTCCAATGGCATTCTTCACAGAAATAGGAAAAACAATCCTAAAATTCATGTGAAATAATGAAAAAAACCCTGAATAGCCAAAGCAATTCAGAGAAAGAAAAACGAAGTTGGTGGCATCACACTTCTTGATTTTAAATTATATTACAAGGACTGGCCCATTAGTTCACTTGGTTAGAATGAGTGCTGATAATACCAAAGTCAAGGGATCAGATCCCCATACAGACCAGAAGCTGAACAAACAAACAAACAAAACACATACAATTATGTTACACAGCTATAATAATGAAAACAGTATGTTACTGGCATAAACACAGAAATATAGACCAGTGAAACACAATAGAAAGCCTAGAAAGAAATCCAGTCATACATGGTCAACTAACTTTTGACAAGGGCACCTAGTAGACACAATGGAGAAAGGAGAGTCTCCTTCAATGAATGGTACTAGGAAAACTGGATTTCCACATACAAATGCATGAAATTGAACACTTTATTTTATACCACACACAAAAAAGTTGAGTAAAAATGGATATAGACCTAAATGTAAAACCTGAGACCATAAAGCTCCAAGAAAAGAGCATAGGGTAAAAACTCCTTGACATTGGTCTTGGCAATGATTTTTTTAAATATCACACCAAAAATTCAGGCCACAAAAGCAAAAATAAATAAATGATACTACATCAAACTAAAAACCTTCTGCATAGCAAAAGGAACAATTAATAAAATGAAAAGGCAATATATGAACTGGGAAAAAATGTTTGTGAACTACACATATGGTAAGGGGATAATGTCAAAAATTTTAAAACTTGATAGGAGAAAAATAAATAACTCAATTAAAAAATAGGCAAAGGATCACAATAGACATTTCTTCAAAGAAGACATAAAAATGTCCAACAGTTATGTGATAAGGTGCTTAATATCACTAATCACCAGGGAAATGAAAATTAAAACCACAATGAAATATCACCTCACATCTGTTAAGATGGCTATTATCAAAAAGAGAAGATATATGTTGGTGAGGCTGTGGAGAAAAGGAAACCATAGGACACTGCTGGTGGGAATGCAGATTGGTGTGACCATTATAAAAAACATGGAGGTTCCTAAAGAAATTAAAAATACATGGTTTCCTTTTATACATGTACACATAAATGCACACACACACACACACACACACACACACACACACACACACACACACACACACACACACAGAGAAATATTATTTAGCCTTAAACAAAGAATGAGGTCTTTTCATTTGCCACAATAGGGATGAATCCGGGGGGACACTATGCTAAGTAAAATAAGCCAGATACAGAAAGAAAAATGTCACATAATCTCACTTATATGTGAAATCTAAAATAAATAAATAAATAAGAGATCAAATCTACAGAGAGAGATAGAGAGAGAAAATAAAAGTGATCACCATGGGTAAAGGGGTGTGGGCAGAAAATGGGAGGATGGAGGTCAAAGGACACAAAAGTAGCAGACACAGGATGAACAAGTCTAGAGATCTAATGTACAACAGGATGATTATAATTGATAAAATTGTACTGTAGTAGGGATTTTTGATAAATAAGTAGATTTTTGCTCTTGTCACACAAAATAATAACTATGTGAGATGACAGATATGTTTATTTGCTTCACTATAGTAATCATTCCACTATCTATATGCATCTCATCATATCATGCTGTAAACCTCAAATATAAACAGTAAAATTTATTTTTTTATTTTTATTTTTTTAAAAGAACCAGCTGGGAGTTAGGAGGTGATAGTTATATTCGTTATCTTGATCCTGGTGGTGGTTTCACGGATGTATATCTATGTCTAACTTAAATTGCATATTTTAAATATATACAGTTTATTGTATTCAAATTACATCTTAATAAAGCTTCATAAATAAAAAGTAACATATAACCTCTAGTAAGACAAAAATAGTTATGACACCAGTTCAGTTGGGAACTCATAATACCATTCACTTAAGTTTAAAATGATCAGAGGCATGAATTAAGCAAAATAAGCATTTGATTCACTCAAGTTCATCTTTAATTTTCCTATTGCAGGTTACTTTATTTTCACAGATTTTTTCAGAGTGCTGTGAATCTTGATTTCAACTTTACAAAGTAAATAGGTCTATGTGCTAAGCAAACCAACTAGAAGATAGAATTTACACTTCTGCAGAAATAGACATTACATTTTATAAAACTCCTGTGTCTGAAATTTGTAACTTAATAGATTGAGCTTTTAGATCAATACTAACTAATCATATGACTAAGAATGATTAAAAAATAAGTAATAAAAACACTGAAAACTTTCTAACTGTAAGTTTTTAAATGCCTAGAGCAAATTATTTATATTGTATATTCCCTTGGCTTTGATAATATCTAAAGACTATGATTCAATATTTCAATCTGTCATTTATCATAGATTCTATTACTACAGTATCCTTGACAATTCTTAAAATCATGGTCTTTTCTAAAATTATTTTCTTTGGTATGGTCTTATGGCAAATTTTAATCATTTAAGGTGACATACAAATTATTATTTATGCTTTTAATTTCATCTTTTTTTTGGTAAAGAAAAACATCTGGCTTAGCAACAATTTTTTATGTGGATATATTCTTGAACTGGAGCACTGAGTACTCTTATTTCTTCATACTGAATGTACCTGACTGTCACCAGGAACTTCTAAAGCTGCAAACTACATACCTAAACTAGTTTACTGGACAGACACATTGAACTGTCCTAGAAAAAAATCACATAGACTCGTGACTTGGATGTTTTTTATAGCTATTTAGTGTCAGTATAAAAATAAGCTCAAAAGCTAAATTAAAAAATTACATCACTGTTGGTGCCTGTCCTATACTTTAAATCAGTATGCACAAAGGTACTTCAAAAACTTCATGAAAAGATTTGTAATATCTTTTAATTCTGTATTTCCATGAAGTTACGAAGTATCCTCGTATAACATCCATATCCTTTGTATAGACTTCACCATAAAGAAAATTGGATATAAATAAACTCTAAAAAAACATTTAATAACTTTCTCAATTGAATAAAATATTTCCTACAATATAAAATTAACATTAATGATTATACATAATTTTAACTTGTTTTTTATTTTTTTATTTTAGATTTTCAAAATTTGCTTTTAGTTTTCATATGCATATTTTAGTTGGAAATATTTTTTTTAATTCTTGTAGTTTGGTTTTAGCAATTTGAAACAGCTATGTTTTTCCTCTATGGGTCTACATAAGAGCTATTCAAAATGAATGTGCTCCACAGACCATAAGCATCAGCATCACCTGAGAACATATTAGAAAAGCAAATGCTCAGACCTCACTAACTGAATCAGAAACTTTGGTAGTGTCTTCCCAGAACCAATCTGTATTTTAGCAAATTCTTGGTTGACCTGTGTGAACACTAAAATATTGCAAAGCACTATGAGAGTTTAGAAGTTTTTACTCTTTTTTCCATATAAAGTGTGTTGCAACATACCACTCCTTGGAAGACATGGTCTGCCCAAGTAGTCTTATCAGGAAATAATATCAGGTTCCTTATTATTCCTTAATTTTTGTGAAATGTTTCAATTCAAAGAGAAAACACCTAGGTTTGGTTGAGAGGTACAAGAAAAGTTGCAGTATAGTATTAATACTAAACTGAAGCATGTACTTCTCTCGCTTTGTAATATTTTAAGCTACTAATTAAGACCAGAACCAAGAAAGGAACTAATAATTTCACAATAATGTTCACATTCTTTAAGCCAACATATGTTTCTACTTTCTTTATTCCTTTTTGAGACTATTTCAGTTACACCCCAGAAGCCCAGACCAGGAATACAAACTAAGTTCAATTAATTTCAAAGGTTTCAAATTATCATAAAGTTAATTTAGAATTCTTTCTATATATTTAGAATAAGAATTGTATAAATATGTTCAATTTTGCCTGAGTGATGTAACTATTAATGTATAAATATTTCAAGTGTCTACCATAATTTTCAATTACTAAGTGTTCCTTTCAGCTTACTTTCAATAAAAAGACTCAGTTATTAAAATTACTGCTTGATGCTACATTATTTTCTTTGCTTTTTGTTAAAAACCACTATATGTTTTAATTTCATCTGACACCTGACAAATTTGAACACAGATATTGTACATTTCTGAAACTCTACTATGGAATAAATTATCTTTTTAATTTATTGATTTATTATTATTACTTTCTTTTACATTGTAAGATGTTGTGGATCAGTTGGGGGGAAGGGGAGAGATGAAAGGAAAAGTGGGGTATGATAGACAATGTAGGAAGGGGGCATGGTCGAGGCCTGTGGCACCCCTCTCATTCCAGCAGGGGAGCCTGGAGTGCTTCCTACGGCAGCCTGGTTGTTGTCACTAGGCTGGATGTAGATGTTGGGGGGCATGGCTGAGGCCCTTGGTCCTCTCCCCAACCTGGCCTAGAAGCCCAGGGGACTTCTGGGTTTTATAGGTGTTCTTTGATGGTGTTAGACATTTACTGGTTAATATCAGAACTTTGTCTCTGATCTGTGGGTGTTTCACGTTTTCTTTCTTTTCTTTATTACCTGCCCCCACCACTTAAACTCTGCACTGGAACTAATTTGTAGTCCTTTGCTACTTCTAAAATGGGGAAACTTCCTGTGGGAACTAGCACTTGAGCCCTGAGGTTAAGCTAAATTGCGGCTTTGCTGCTGATTCCCTCGCGGAGGTTTTTTTGTACAGCTCAGGTTTTAATTGTTGACCTTGTAACACTTCTGGGTCTTGTGAGGTACAGTACAGCTGGGTTGTGTGGAAACTCTGGTCTGGGCCTGAGACTTTTCAGCAAACTGCACCACGTGCAGTTCTATTCTCCTGACCAGTCTCCACTGAGTGGTCCTGTGTTGACTGGGGTGCAGATTAGCTGTCTATGCTGTGTGTGCCCCCATGTTCTCCCAGTGGGCCCAAGTCTCCCAGCCTCTGCATTCCAAACACTTCCCATGGGGTGGGCCATGCACTCGTCCCTTGCAATGACTCATTAGCCTCTGAGTGGCTCCTTTTTTCAGCAGTCTGTGGCCCATCACTCCTATGTGGGTCCACGGGAACCCTGTTAGTGGTCTTGCTGGCCCAGGGGCCACCAAGGCCCTCTTCTCTCCTGCCGCCTCCAACCAACTTCATACAAAGGGCACAGCTGCGGCTTTTGCCAGCTCTTGCTCCGTGTGCTCACCAGGGCCATACTTGAACTGTTTGGGGCTCGAAACGGTTGGAGAGGTCCTTTCTTTCTCTCATCATGGCTTTTCCTGCCCTCATAAACTCTGTAGATCTTTTCTCCTCTTCCCTTGAGCTCTAGTGGCCCCAGCTTGGCAGCTGTTGCTTTTTAATAGTTGTAAATTGTTTGATTGTGGGAAAGGGTGACACTGGAGACCATCTATTCTGCCATCTTGATTCTCCCCTTATCCCACCTCTAAATTCTATCATATTAAAAATTACATGATCAAAACTACTGGATGAGGTTAGGTTCATTTTAAGAATTTATAACAATAGCAATGCAATAAGGTTTCTGGAACCAGTCATTATTTACTGAGAGTCATACAGTTTTTCCAGTTGATTCCAGCATCTCATTCTGAATCTGACTACCAGTAAAACTCAGAAAAGCATCATTGTATTTCCTTATCAATAGTTTTCTTTATGTCTACTGTTAAAATATTGCCCAACAGATATAGAAATAGAGCACAGACAGAATGGACTTCTTGTGGCTAAAAATGATACATATCAAAACTACAAAACAGAACCAAACAGACATAGCAGGATGAGGGGTTGAATATGTATCCCCATGCCTGCAAAAATATATGTTTGTGGTAGATGACCACCACAAGGTTTTTTTTTTTTTTTTTTTTTCCTGTAATTAAGCAGAAACCAATTTCTGAAAAAAAAAATATATATATATATTTAAACAACTACAGCTGGAAATTCCCCAACTTACCTCTGACAGATCACTGACTGACACCCACCCCCATTTTGCAGCCCAGCCACAGCTCCAGTTGGACAGACAATTCAGTTTCACAAACATTCCTTCCTGAAGAAGAGCTACAATCCTCAAGCCAGTTTCAGCCAGTTTATAGAGCCCGCACATGAACCATCTTTATGCCATAAGGTTCAAATTCTAATATAAAGAGGCAAATTCCACCTCATTTTTATACTTAAGCCCCACCCCAAAGTGAACATGGATATACATTACATATATGTTTACCCACTGCACACACACTTGACTTCCTTCATAAATATTCATAGAATTTACCCAAGCTTGCTAAATAGCATGTAAGGCTGACCCTGTAGCACATAAATAAGAGCTTCTCCCTCCCTTCATCCTATTACCACTTTTGTTTTTCCCTGGAGGTTGCATTCCCCAATCTGAAGACTGCCTCTGAAAAAAAGTTTTCTACTTTGTTTCTTCTGTAGATCTCATGGGTATTTTTGTTAGCACTACATATATCTAAAGTTATACGGAATACTTAAGAATATATTTTATGAGTGTTATCACATATGCATATCCTTTGTTGGTCTTTACTTTTATAATGGGTAGACTACAGGCAGAAATGAGGGCTTAAATATCTAGTTGATTTAATTTACTCAGAAATATTACTAGAAAATAGCACAAAATACTCTACTACCAATAACATAATGAGAGTTCCATTTTCAGGTCCTATATTATTTATTTCACTAGAATTTATTTATGCATCAGGCAGTGAAGTAGAAGTGAAGGAGAAATCCTTTTAAAGAATTTAGATCCTACGGTAGGAGAAAGAAGAAACAATCAGGTGAAATCTTAATGTCTTTCTTATATTTGGTGAAAAGAAAGAAAAGCTTTTTTTTAACAACTCACTAGTTTTAAAATCTGATATTTTAGCACATGAGTTACATTTGAATATCAAATTCTAGACCAGTTTTATTGCAAGGTAATAACGAAAACTTGTATAACTTTTACATTTTTCTTTAAAACCTTTGTTACATTGACCTACATTGAAGGGTATTAAATAGAAAACAAAAAATCTTTTAAAAATGAAAAAGTATTGGGAGAATGGGTTTTATACAATTAAGGTACTTAAGTTCTCAGTTTTGGAATTCTATTTCAAAATCTGAAAAAAATAAAAATTTTCTGATGGAATAATTATATCTCCGTAGATACAGAAAATAGATGTCATACTTTCTGGAATAGTAACAGTATCAATCTCAGCATCATTAGGATTTTTATTGCAGTAATAAAATAAAACCATATAATTACAAAAGATTCCAAATATTAGCTAATTGATTTTTTCCATTTTATTAAACAAAAAAATTATTGACTATAAACAATTTGAGTAGAATGAATGCTTGAGAATCTAGCATTTTCTATGTATTTTTATATGTTATCCTTTAGTAAAAAAAAGTCTAAGGAAGTAATTTAAAGGATATTATTGTAACTACATGAGAAATAGAGTAGAGGAACTTAGTGAGTAAAAGCACAGTTGTAGGGACTGGTACAATAGGCTTAATCCATGATCTTCCAGTTTTAGCTATGTGTCCTGAACAAGTTACATTTATTTAGCCATTAAATAATTCATCCATTCAACAAATACTTATTGATCATGTTCTCTATGTTAGGCACTATATTCAATTCCTATGGCTGCTGTAACAATTATCATAAACTTAGTAGTTTAAAATAACACAAATACTTATCTTACTTTTTTGTAGGTCAGAAGTCTGACAGATGTCTCACTGGGCTAAAATCAAGGTGCCAGCAGGGCTGTGTTTCTTTCTGGATGCTACAGGGGATAAACTGTTTCCTGTCTTTTCTGACTTCTAGAAGCTTCCCACATTCTTGGCTCATGGCCTCTTCCATTTTCAAAGCCAGCAATGTGGATTGAGTCTTCTTTACATTGCATCACTCTGGGTTTAACTCTTCTTCTGCCTCCTCATTCCATTTTTAAGCATCCTAGTGATTACAATAGGCCCACCCATATGATCTGGGATAATTGCCTTATAAGAAGATATTTATCTTAGTCACATCTGCAACATTTGTTTTGCCATGTGTGGTAATATATTCACAGGTTCTGAAGATTAGGGCAGGGACATCTTTGAAAGACCATTATTCACTGCCTTACCACAGCATTGTACTAGCAAAGCCAATAAGGTTCCTGGAAAAGTTCACAATTCCATGAAATCTACATGTAAAAAATTTGTGAAATTCAGTTTCAAAAAACTGATAACAATACAAATGATTCTTGTTCATCACAATCTAAAGGAATGGTTTCCAGGATAGATGTGATTGATTTCCATCTGGTAGAAAGAGTAACTCCAAATGTTATAGTTCATTGCCCTGGGGGATATCAAGCAACTTTGCATCTATTAAGAAATGAATCTCAGCGTTCCTAACTGACTCAATACTTCAAACAATCCTTTGAACTACCTTTAGAATCTTCTAATTCTCACCTTTATTAGTTAGTTGAATCACTAATTTTGTTCATTCTGTATTTATGAGGGTCATGCTTTCAACTTTGTGAAAATTATAGTTCAGCAAAGTAGAATAGATCTGTGTTAAAATTTACTCTTTACCAACACTCGACTTCTGGATGGTCAAGTTTCAGATACATGTGAACCATCTAAATAAACATCACTCTTAATGAACTTCACATTTTTAATTTGTAAATTAGGATAATAATTAAAAATTAAATACTTCATGATGTTTCTATGAGACAAGGTACTTAGTATAGTATCTGACACATAATAGATCATAAATTGGATTCCATAAATCAGGTGGAATTAATAGTGATGGGAAAAATGACAAAACAATTTTCTTATATGCCTGTTTTTCCTTGGAGTAATATTTTGTTTTTGAAACAATATTTGCTTGTTACACTAGTCTGGCCTCTAATCACTGCTTGTATTCTTGGCTTCTGTAACCAAGCTCACTTATCTGCCCAGACCATATATGCTAGCCTAGTGAATGCTGAGAACAGAAAAAAAATGTAAAAACCCTGGAAGAGTTGCCTATAAAGACTTTGTGAGACCTGAGCATGAGGTCCAGATTTCCAAGTATTAGCTTGTATGGGCCTGCCGGCATAATAAATACCTGACTCTCCAACCCTCCAACTGTCAGTCACTTCTTGCCGAGTCCGTTTCCACAGCATTTTCTGGTGCATTGGCTGGGAATCAACTCAGACTGACTGGTCCGGGCAGGGTGACCCAGCAGATCAGCAATGCCACGAAGGACTGAGGAGGCACCACCCAGCCATTTTGTTGGGACCTTGGAGAATGGGACCTCACCGGCCCTAGGGAGAGCCTGCCCAACCAGACTCAGCAGAAGGAAGGACCAGCCAGAACCCCCCCACACCACCTTCTACAGGACAGGTAGGCACCTTCCCCCATCAGTTCAGTCAGGCCTACTTCCAGGCAGAAGGGGAGCTTGATCACCTCCTTAAAGGGCCTCTGTAAGAGCCTAATTGGTCCCTGAGTGTTTGTGCCAGACCTTGTAGGAAGTCCATCTGGTTGAGACTCTGTGGTGAAGTCCTGTTCAGCTCAGGTCAGGGTTTGGGGAAGGGATATGTTTAACCTCTGAGTGAGTGTGTGAGTGTGTGTGTTTGTTTATGGAACCAAGTGATAAACACAGTTTCTGAGTGGTTTCCAACCTGCAGTTCCATGGTCACGTTGTATGGCATAACAGTGATTCCAGTCCCTGGTGGTCTGGACCAGGCCTGTGGTTTATATGGGTACACCTTAGCCAAGACGGACCTAAAGTCTCAAGGGACATGGCCAGGTGAATGCCTATGTGGTCTTACCTCTCTTTCAGGAGATGGGGGGCTCCCTACCTTTGTCTGTCTTGTGTATCCAATGCAAGGAGGGATCTGGGAGGGGTCCCACATGCAGTGGAAGGAAAGCCTTTGTTTATGTCTGACTGCCCTCTAGTGTCCTCGAAAAAGAGGCAAACAGTTCTTTTTTTTTTTTTGGACCTAGGCGACATTTACTTGACTCCTGAGGACTTTCACATTGTTTGCTCCAGGGGGTTCCGTTGCCCAATCTGCCATAGAGTTCTCCTCCCCATGCATGAGTTCCATACATCCCCCAGGATGAAGCCCCCACTAAGCCACTTGGAGGAGAACCTACCGCCTTTTGCTTTAGTCTGTCTCCTCTTTTAGTAAAGCATTGCTTCCTTTACTGCTGTGTACATTGCTCATTTCTATGAATTTGGAATCCAAGAGCCTAATTTCAGGCTTTTTGAAAATCAAAAAGCTCTGGACAATGGAGAACACTTTAGCTGCAAGAGGCAATTTGCCACTGGGACTATTTTGCTCCCATGTCTTTACTGCTGATAAGTCTCCCCTGGAGTCCCTGGCCTAAATTCTGACAAGGCAATGCTTTGTTTCTCTTATTTAAATCTAGTTGGTACTTTTCTTCTTTGTGCCAGCTGCAGTGGGGAGAACTGCCTTTATCAATTACTGTGTCAGCAGAATAGGTTGGCCCTGCCGATTGGGACTAGGTTGAACTGGACCCCACTGCTCCTCTTTTCTCTTTGTTTGTTTGCTTGCTTAGACATTTAGTTGAGTACCAGTAATCTGAATGAGCCTTCAAATCCTTGCACCAATGCTATTTGGGGAATAAACACCTGAGGCAGGAATGGGAGGCCAGAATTAGACATGTGGACAAGTGCCTCAAAACCTACTGTCTTTAATTGTATGTTAAAGAATTTTCAGAAGGGACCCTAGACTTCCTGAAAGTTCGAGCAGTTTATGAGGTCTTTATAGGGGAGCCAGGGCACCCAGACCAATTTCTATGCACAGACTCCCGGCTGACTATAGCTATGACTCTGCCACTCTGGGTCCAGTTCTATGTTCATAAGGGAATGAGTAAGGTCCTTGCTGTACAAACAGTGCAGAAGTCAAAGCACCATCAGAAATAAAAAGGCCTATATATCAAGGAGATCCAGATGAAGAGTTCTTGCCTCCACTGTACCCCACTCCTTTAGGGATGCTTAGCCCCAGGCACCCTTTGCCAGACAGCCCCCCAGCATCAATTCCATCAGCTCCACTGGCATCACCAGAAAAGTCCTAAACCGGTGGGGAGACGACTCCATTCTGCTCAGCAAGTTCCAGCACTCCAGATGAACTTACAGGAGACCCGAGACCCACAGCAGGTCAATCCAGATGGCAGTGTACAGCCAGGGTGCCCCCTTTTTACACAGACCTCTTAAATTGGAAACACCATACTCTGTCATATTCAGAAAAGCCCCAGGCTCTCATTGGTCTCTTGGAGTTGATTTTCCTTACCCATCAGCCCTCCTGGGAAGACTGTCATCACTTACTCCTCACCCTCTTCAATACCAAGGAATGGTGGCACATCCTGACTGGAGCTAGGCAATGGTTGCAATAGCAGACACCCACAACTGCAATGGATCCCGAGGCCTGGGTGAGAGATGCTGCTCCAGACACTGCACCAAACTAGGACTTCGATGAAGAAGAAGGAAGAAATCAACTCTGCTGAAATAAAGAGGCCCTCCTCCAAGGTTGAGAGCAGGGGCCAGGAAGCCCACCAATATGTCCCAAACAACCATTGTAACCTAGAAGCCAGACAAGCCACCCACAGAATTCTATGAGAGGTTATGTGAGGTCTTCTGAATTTACACACTATTTGACCCCGAAACAGCTGAGAATCAATGCATGGCCAACGCAGCCTTTGTGGCCCAGTCCTGCATTGACATACATTGCAAGCTTCAAAAGTTGGAAGGTTTTGCTGGGATAAATGCCACATAGCTCCTAGAGGTGGCCAACAAGGTATTTGTTAATCTAGACCAGGAGGCCCAGAAGGAAGTGGATAAATGCCTGAGACAGAAGGTGGCACTCCTGGCAGCAGCACTCAATCGAGATCAGAACTCTGAACCGAAGAAGACAAAGAATCTCCACTGAGAAGGATGGGCTCGCTGACAGTCTGACCATTGTGCTTTCTGCAGGGAGTTTGGCCATTGGAAAACTAAGTGCCCCAAAACGGGGGAGAAACCCCAGCCAATATCCCAAGACAAGACATACTCTGGACAGAAAAAAATATGAGCCTGATCTGTCAGCCAGGAGTTCCGGGACCTCATCAGTCTTGAGAGAATAGACTCAGATTAGGAGAGACCAGGCTCCCTGTTCCTGGGCCCCCAGGAGCCCAAGGTCAAAATGGTGGTAGGGGGCCAACCTGTGACTTTCATGGTGCACACTGGGGCAGAAAATTCTGTACTCATTCGACCAGTGGCTCCATTCTCAGGTTAAAAGGCTACCATTGTTGGTACTACAGAAACACAAGCAGACCAGCCATTCTGCAAGGCCTGAACTTGCCACCTCAGGGGTCACAGGGTGACTCATAAATTCCTATATTTACCCAACTGTCTAGTACCCCTACTGGAAAGAGATTTGTGGGAAAACTAGGGGCACAAATAACATTCACATCTGAGGAAGCAGCTCATTTGACTTTAAGTAACCAGGAGACCCTAATGATGGCTGTAACGTTGCCCAGGAAAGAGGAATGATGCCTATACAGCAAGGCTGAAGAAGACTCAAACACAGGACCACTGGACCTCTTAATAGACTGCTTCTTTAGAGACTTTCCCTCAGTCTGGGCAGAATTGGGACTCCCAGGTTTGAAAAAGGACCATGCCCCTATGATTATGGAGCTGAAACCAGGGGCCACATCGGTCAGGATAAAACAGTACCCAGTCCCTTGGGAAGCTCAACTGGGAATCCAAGTACACATCCACCATTTACAAGAAACAGGGGTCCTGGAGGAATGTTAGTTGCTTGGAACACACCACTCCTGCCCGCCAAAAAGCCCAATGGAAAGGGGTGCCATCCAATCCAGGATATGCATGCTGAGAACAAGGCAGCAATCACCCTCCACCCCACAGTGCCAATCCTTGCCCCAGGGTTGGTCAGTACAGTGGGCAGAGCTATGGGCACTTATCCAGACACTCAGACTCTCAAAAGAAAAGCAAGTCAACCTTTACACTGACTCCAAATATGTCTTTGCAACCTTACATGTCCATGGGGCCCTATAGAAAGAAAGGGGCCTACTAATGGCAGGAAGAAAAACAATCAAAACCAAGGAAGTAATTCTTCAGCTCCTTGAAAGTTTGGGAGCCCACCCAAGTGGGCATTATACACTGCAAAGGACATCAAAAGGGCACTGACAGGATCAGTGAAGGAAAACGACTGGCCTATCAGATGGCCAAGAGAACAGCCACCCAAAGAGAGCCCGCTAAAAGCCTAAAGGAAACTGCCAAAATCATGCTGGTACCAGAGATGGCACAGCAGATAAAATGCACAAAAGAGGAGGCTCAATGGGCAGAAAAAGAAGGTGAAATTAAAACCCTTGAAGGATGGTGGGAGCTTTCATACCACAGACTGATGGTTCCTCAATGGCTAGCCTACCGACTAGTCCTGAAATATGATGAACTGACACATTAGAGAAAAAAAAAAAAAAAGGCTCTGAAACCATGCTGGGTCACTACTACTTCATCCCCAAATTGGCCTCTCTTTGTGTCCAGGTCAGCTCATGATTCCCGACCTGCATCCCAAACAATGCCAAACAGGAACCCCGACTGACCCCCAGAATCCAGCTAGTCAGGACATCACCTTTCGAGGACCTGGTAGTGGACTTTACTGAAGTAAAGTCCTGCAGAAGATATATGCACTTGCTGGTGATGATACATACCTTCACTAGATGAACTGAGGCATTACCTACATGGTCTGAACAAGTCCAAGAGGTCACAAAGGCCGTTTTAAGGAAGTGGTCCCAAGATATGGACTCCCCCTGACTATAGGGTCAGAGAATGGGTCAGTATTCATTACAGAGGTCTTCAAGGACTGGCCAAAATGCTGGGGGATAAGATAGAAGCATACAGACTAAAGAGCTCAGGGAAAGTAGAATGCATGAACCAGACCCTAAAGACTAGTTTAGTTAAGTTTTGCCAGGAGAGGGGGATACCCTGAGTAGATAGGCATCCCTTAGCTTTGCTAAGGGTCTAGTGTATGACAGGACCAACAAGATAGTCCCTTTTTGAAATCATGTATGGGAGACCACCCCCACTTATAGCTAGACTGTAGGGGGACCCTTACCAGCTGGAGGAGGTAGAGATGTCACAGCACTTGCAGTCACTGGCCAAGACTTTCAAGTAAATAACCAAGACAGTTTTAGAATGAGCTCCTATTCCTTTAGGAATTGGGCACATCAGTTTCAACCTGATGACACAGTATAAGTAAAAGACTGAAACTAAAAGCCTCCTTTAAAGCCAACTTAGACAGGGCCACACATAGTTGTAATAACTACTCCTACTGCAGTTAAAGTTACAGGTTTAATCTGCTGGATCCATCATATGCAGGTGAAGCAGGTGGCTTCCCTTGAAGACACCACCTCGTGGTCCATGAAGGCTGATCCATCTAACCTGCTCAAGGTCCGGTTCCAGAATCATCCTGCTAATTGTCACCACCCTGCACTGGTCACACTGGAAGCTGACCAGCCTGCTCACAGCTGAAATCTGAGGAATTGGTGAGCTTTGTATCAGCCACTCCAGAGGCTGGCTGATCCATGCACAGCAGAAGCTTGAGGATTTTGTCACCATGGGACGTAACGAGTACACTGATTTATTTTATGAAATGATAAGCATATGTCACCTGTTGTCTGTAAATTGTGTTATATTGCTTGCTTTACTCTTTGCCATAGGACTGACAACAGTTGTCCCAAAAGATTGGAATAGGGTAGAAAAGTTCTAATTAGCATTCCTTTATTTCCTGGCAACCAGGTGTTTCTTAGGCGTCTCATAGTGGCAGTGTACCTTCTAGGAACAACCCTTTCTTTGCCTCCATGAACCTGCCATACCTATCAGAGACCTGGTTGGCATAACCCTTTAGTAGCATGTAAGTGCACTCAAAAGAATGTCTTCTATTGCCCCTAAGGGGCGGGGGGGGAACTATGAAGATGACGCTCACTCAAATATTTAGAGAGAGCATAAAAGGGAGGAAATGTTGGGAAAAATGCCAAAACAATTTTCTCATAAGCCTGGTTTTCCTCAAAGTAATATTTTGTCTTTGAAACAATATTTGCTTGTTACACTAGTCTGGCCTCTAATCACTGCTTGTATTGTGGGCTTCTGTAACTGAGCTCACTTATCTGTCCAGACCACATATGCTAGCCTAGTGAATGCTGAGGAAAGAAAAAAAAAATGTAAAAACCCTGGAAGAGTCTGCTTATGAAAACTTTGTGAGACCTGAGCTCGGGGTTCGTTAGCTTGTCTGGGCCTGCCAGCCTAATAAATACCTGATTCTCCAACCCTCTGAGTATTGGTCCCTTCTTGCCAAGTCTGTTTCCATAACAATAGCTACTGGGATGCATGTAAGTATAGAAACACAAAGGCTGATAAACCACTGTTTTGCCATTAATGTTTTTAGTCAAACACCCTTATGTTCCTTTAACTATTTTGGAAACATGTTTATACTTTATTAGTCAACTCTAAGTGGAAGAAAAGTCATTTGACACATTAATAAAATGCTATATTAATAATGTATATTGAAATATATTTTTAAAAATTCAAGTTATAGAGGAACTAAAGTTAATTTTTAATATAATATTAATTACTTAGGTTTAAAAGAATAAAAGCATTTTAGAACATGTTGAAGCATTTGTTTTCATTCAAGCAATTAAAGAAACTAACATGTTTTTTAAAACTTTTCTTGCTGTTGTCATTTTTGTTGTTCCGTTTCTTACAACAAAGTTGTCCCACTCTTTGTATTTTACAAACGGAGTTTATAGTTGAATCAAGGTTTAATGATAATGTTGAATGAATTGTTGCGAGTTTTACTATACATAGAGGATTTTGTCTCAATTTTAAGAACATTTACAATCTGTTTTGGACTTTATATAAAAATCAACCTAAAATGTGGTTAAATGTATCCTTCATAGTGTGATATATTATTTTGAGTATAGTTCCAATAAGCTAGGTCATATTTAATTTTTACATTAAAAATGTTATTAAATACTGTGTTACATTGGCATGTTTCCTTGGATGAATTTATGGTAAGTACATTACCATTCTGTTGCCGCAACATAAATTACCACAATTTAGCACCTTAAAACAAGACTCCTTTTTCAGCTAACAATTCTGCAAGTCAGATGTCTGTCATGCAGTGTTTGGGCTCTCTACTCAAAGTATCACAAGGCCTAAATCAAAGTGCTGGCTGGGCAGGGTTCCCTTCTGGAGTTTCTGAGGAAAAAAATATATATATATATTATTTCCAAGCTCATGCTGTTGAAGGCAGAGTTAACTTCCTTGAGGCTGAAGTAACTGAGATTCCCATGTCTTAGATGCTCTCAGCAACTAGAAACTACCTTATTCTTTGCCATGTGGCCTCTCTTCTTCAAGGCAGCAAACACATGTCAAATCTTTATGCTCGGGATTCCCGACTTTATCCTTCTCTGACCTCTAGGCCCAGACTTAAAGGATCTCATGAGTAGATCAAACAAAATTTGATAATGTCTCTATATTAGGTTCAATGATTTGGGACCCTAATTATATATGCAAAATCCCTTTTTTATATAACCTGATCACAGAAAGTTAAAGTCATCATATTCACATTCTTCACAGTCCTAGGGAATTATATGAGGTATGCACACCAGGGGGTGAGTATCTTGGTAACCTTCTTAGAATTCTGCATACCTCAATGACATTTGGCTTAATTTGCACAATTATAATCCTGGTATAACTTTTTTCTCTTATATGGCATGTTTTATATTGGCACTGATGGAAATAATTTGTTTCAATTAAAATTAAATTACTACATATTACAAAACAAACATGAATTACATTTTACTCCTAAAATATATATATTTTTTAACATTTACAAGACTCTTCTTTGATATTTGAACAAAGAAATCTGATTTTTTTCCTTGAAAATTTTCATCCATCGTTGATATTTAACCTGTTGTATTTAACTGAAACTAAAAACAGATATTTTGAAAAACCATAAAAAGGTATTCTCATTTGAAAATTGTGACCTTTGAGATGGAGACAAGTTTGGCTGGAAATCAATACTCAGGATATTTCTCTGTAAAAAAATTATTAAAAGTTCAGTCATCACTAAGATATAGGTTAACATTTTAGCACATTTGACAGAAAGCATATTTTTTCTTTTTTTAATATCTATAAAAAGTATTTTTGAGCATATACAGAACTCACAGAAGTAAACATCAGTTTGAATAACATATTTGCAAATTAAAAATGTGAAAGAAAGTAATATAATTAACTGAATCACAAAAAAACATTGAGTGGAAGAAGGTGTAGGAGGTAGGGTTAATATAAGGTATAACAAAAGAAAATAGGATCTACTAAACACAATGAAAAATAAATCCAGTACAAACTGGATGTACTTGAGAACTTAAAAATGCTATTAATAATGATTCTCCAGAAGATTACTGATCAGTATATCAATCTAAGTAATTCCTCAAGAGTTAAAAATAGTGAGTTTATAATATTAGTAAAATTTTCATAGACCATACAAAAATTGTAATTTTTCTCAAGCATGAATTAGCCAGGTAATTGGATCAATTTTCCACTTCACTCTTGATGCTTTAAAGTATGAACATTATCATCAACATAATAGCACCCGAAAGAGCTTCTTTAAATATTCATGTCTCTTACAGACTATTGCCAAATTGGAATAACAGTTATTTCATCAAGTGGTCCACCAGCTAAGAAAACAGAAAGAAAGAAAATCCTGTCAAGGAATGAGTTCACTTCACACATAGGATAAAAAGATTCTTCTCTAGAACCCACGTTAGATTGTACATTGCTGTTAACTGATAGGTAAACGATGATTATTTTAAACTTTATTTAACATTTGAGAGTTTTTGAAGGGTTTTTACAGTCATTATTAAATTTGATATTTATACTAACCGTGTGGACAAGTAATACTATTCCCATGAGCCCATGTTTTATCAACTCTTGTGCCACCAACTCATGTGGAAACCCAGATTCAGCAAATTCCTCTTCCCCAGATTTTTTAAGGGAATCCCAGAGATTCCTATACATTAAAAGAAAAATTAAAAAACTGCCCAGCTCACAAAATTCATCAACCATTCCTACTGTGATAATATCCACCCTGCTCATTACTGTCAAAGTATCACCACACACATGGAGCATCACTGCCACTCTTGCCAAAACTTCACAAAGAATCACTCCTTTCCCTACAAACACCAAGGCTTTGCACTCATGAGAGGCTTTTTTTTTTTTTTTTTTAATTTAACTCCATCTTCATTTACAACACAGATCTCTCTGAAGTGACTTAATAATACCCATGTAAATGTACTCTTGGCAGGCCTGCCCTGCCCATTTGCAAGACAAGGAAAACATGCCAATGAATTACTAAATCCCAGTATTAAACACAGTTTAGACCCAAACCTGGGAATGCCCTCCTCTGCTTTACCTAACCTCAACTCAAATTACAGATGAGTAAACTGAAGTACAAAATACTTTGGTCAAAAAAAGAAAAAAGAAAAGCAAATACTTTGATCAGGGTCGCACAGAGAGCGAGAGACAGATATGGAATCCTTATTTTGTGTTTTCAAAACCTAAGTTATTTCCACTAAAGGGATTTTTCTAAAAATAATTATTGACAATTCTTTAAATGTTAATTAATAGTTAATAAGAACTATGCTATATATGTATTTCATATATGCACATGCACATGCACACACACACTTTCACACTGTATGTCTTCCCTTCTTAACCATGTGTAAAACTTGCATGAAGTAGAACCTAATCAAACAGAACCTTAACCAGGTCTTTTTTCCTTTCTGTCTTACAATGATTACCTCGTCATTCTGACTTCCTGTAGAAAGTCCCAAAGAAAAATTAATTGTTGAACTAGTCTCCTAAAGCCCTTTTTTCCTTGAGTGAAAGATTATAATTTATCTTTTACATGTGCTCATAATTAAATTGTTTAGTTTCTTTTAACCACTGTCTTTGAAGATTAGTGCTGATCCATCCATACATTCTAATAATAATCGATGGGGGTAATTTTAAAGTAGTACAAATCTGTACTATAGTGTTAGAGATTAAATTATTTATCCTATTATATATTTATTAACCTATTTTCATTTCATATTTTGTAGCTGTTTGAATTATTTTCTGAATGGAAAAAATATTTTTAAATTTATTGCATAAAATATTGAAGCATATTTTTGCATGTTAGAAAATAAAATATTTTAGAATTATTTTCAATGAAGAAGCATAAATTAAAAAAGTCTTTCTAGTTAACTCTTTGTAAATAAAATACATAATTAATTAGAACTCACTTTTCTCCATGGAGTCTGTTAAGCAAGTTATCCCATTTTAAATCTTAGCTACCATTTTCAAGTCAGATACATTTGCAAATGAAAGAAATGCACTGACTTCACTGACAGAGGCTAAAATAGTGTTATATGTAGTAACAGAAATTTAAATAGTCCTAAACAAATACATATGCCTTTGCTCTTGACTATTTTGGGATATAATTTGCAACATAAACAATGTTTACTCAGGGGTCTTGTGAAGGAAGGGTTAACTCAGCAGGCCTGGGTTGATCAAACCCTGCATAGACCCAAAATAGGACTGTCTTCAGGAATGGAACTTGGCCAGCCCCTGGGACATGAGCTCTAAGGCCTTCAAATATTCTTCCTGATAGGAGTATTTTTCTGTGCCTGAGGCCTTGGGCCACACTACTA